>NC_053426.1:41776495-41902414 GCF_007990345.1 Gossypium hirsutum | reverse complement strand
AGAAGAAGTTTCATATTTGAATAATTTTGTTTAATATTGTAGTGTGAATTTTTGTGGAAACAGCACCTAAAATTGACCGCTAGTTCTGGGAAGTGGTTTCGGGACCACAAATACCGAGTTAAGAAAATAATTTAAAAGTTAAATATGTCTGTGGTTTATGAAGTGAGTAAATGCATGTGTGAAATCTCATGCATTAATTGATCATCTTTAGTGAATTTATTTATATGGACTTATATGAAACTTGTTGGAAAGTGAGAGGTTAATTTTACAATGGTCTAATAGTACATGCATTGAAAGGAGGGGTTTTGCATTGTCAATTTACCCATGATAAACATGGTGGCCGGCCAAGGAAGGAATATGCTCCACTAATCAAAAATTAAATAATTTTGTATTAACAAAGGATTTAATAATTGATATTAAAGGAATTATAGTATGGAAGGAAATAATATAATGAGAAGTGGGAGGAGAAACCAAAGTGACTCATCTTACTCCTCCATTGCCGAAACTTGAAGAAAGAAAGAAGAAAAACTCTTGTTGAATTTCGGCTAAGGTGTTTTGATACAAAAAGGTATGTTTTATGCCACTCTTGAAAATGTATGCATAATTTGGAGGTTTGGTTTAAAAGCTACTTGAATCTTGGATTGAAGTTAGGTTATTATGAGGTTGAATTCGCCTAGGAGCTTAAAATTTTTAGTAGAAGTTTGATGACATTAGATGGATAGTTAGGTTGGATGTGTTAAATTGTTAAGTGTTCTAGCTTGAAAGTTAAGGTTAATATGGCTTATGGGGTTGCCGAATCTAGTTTAGAGAGAAAGAAAAATATATGTATTCGGATGTGCTTCAAGGAATGACATTAGGGTAGCTAGAGTCTAAGAACTTTCGGTCAAGGACTATTGTGTGAGCAAATTCGGTATAGAGGTTTAATTGTTAAGTGCATTGTGTTTAATGTTAAAGAATGGGTAGTAGCTAATTAAAGTTAAGAAGCTGGAATTTCTTTTAAGGAGGTGTACCTTAACATGAACAAAATAGAATCAGCCTTAAGCTTGACTAAATGGTTCGGTTATTATTAGTTTAGAAGAAACCTATATGAAATGGTTGATATATGGTGAATGGTAACTCTACTTGGGACAGCATAGTAAGGTGATTTTCGAAAATCGCCATAATTTGTAGGAGTTGAATTAGAAGCTGAGTGAATTATGTCAGTAAAGCTTCAAGGGTCTATTTTCTTACAAAAAACTATAGAAACAAAGGAGTTACCGATCTAGAGATATTTGAAGTATTATGGGGCTGAGTCAAAATGACTGCTGGATTCCCTGTTCTGTTTTAGAAAATCATTATAAATTGTACAAAAATGATTATAAGATAAAATTTATATGCTTAGACTCCTTAATGAGTCTAGTTTCAAATGAATTAAATACAACACATTGGAATTCTGTAAAGTGAGAAATTGGATCGTAGTGAAGAGTGGTCAGAATAGTCAAACAGTGAAATAGGGGAAACTTAAGAAAAATCTGGTATTGATTGGCCAAGCCTAAAATTCTGAAAAATTTATGGATGGAAGATATACGAGTCTATATTCAGGGGAAAATTAACGGCAAGTGATTTGGAGTTTAGTAGCTCCATTATAAGTAATTTAGTAACTACTGCTCAGGAAAAACAGCTCGTAGTGAATATGTGATTTGTTGTAAACATTAATGAAAGTTTGCCGATGAATTATTTATTGATTAATATAAAGCTTGCTATAATCTATGTGTGTGAAAGTCGGATCAATATATATAATATTATTCGGAAAGTAATATTGAATAGTCGATTAATGACTATTTTAATTTTGTGAACTAAGCTCAAGAGCAAAGGGAACTAGATCCGATAAAGGAAGGAAAAGTAATTGAATAGCCGTTGAAGTCGTTCGACGACATTTGAGGTAAGTCTTCGAGTAATGACCCTACTTGAATTATATTGAAATGGTTAGTCATATTATGACGGATAGTCGAATGTGCATAGAGACTATGTTATAAAGCCAATTGAAATCATGCTCTTTGTGTGTGGCTATTGAGCCGAATTTGAAAGATTAATAAATGTTTTGTGGTTTGAGCCTTAGTAACGAAGAAATGATATGGATGTTGTTATGATTATGTGTGCATGAGCATTGGAATATATCCGGGCTATGACCCGAAGGCAATTATGCGAGTTGATATATCCGGGCTAAGACCCGAAGGCAATTATGCGAGTTGATATATCCGGGCTATGACCCGAAGGCAATTATGCGAGATATATATCCGGCTATGACCCGAAGGCAATTATGCGAGATATATATCCGGGCAAAACCCGAAGGCAATTATGCGAGATGATATATCCGGCTAAAACCGAAGGCAATTATGCGAATGATATATCCGGGCTAAGACCCGAAGCAATTATGCGAGTTGATATGTCCGGGCTAAGACCCGAAGGCAAATGTGTTTGCGGTTGCATTCGGTTAAATACCGAAGAAACTTGGTTGAATGTGAGCATTTTGTGCTGTAACTAATTTAATAATTATGCTTGACCAACCCGAATGATAAGGTAGTTTGCATGTGCATTGGAAAGTCGGTTGTTTAAATGGTATTCGTGCGATCGGCTAACGAATTCTCGGCTTTTATAAGGTTGATACCTTGTGTACCTATGTGGGTGAAGTGTGAAGTAAGTATGAGTATGAGAATGTGTGTTAATAAAGTGATTTAGTTAACTATGTGAATGTAATACTGTAGTCAAAGCCGATTTCATTACTTGAGACTTACTAAGCTTTAAATGCTTACCCGGTTGCTTTGGCTCTCTGTTTTATAGATTTTGTTCGTTAGCTATCGGATTCGGGATCAGCGAAGTCGAAGTCATCTACACTATCAAGCTCTTTGGTACTCCTTTAGTTGAACTCTGGATATGGCATGTATAGGACTACCCCCTATTGTTTAAGTTCTTTTGTGATGTATGTGTGTAAAGCCATGCGAAAATGGCTTGTAAAAGTGGAGTATGCATTAGACCATTGTGTGTATGTATGTATATATATGGTTTCATGATGTGACTATGGTTTGAAATGGAAGTGTGGGCTAATGATCAGCCATTGAATGGCTAAATATGATCACATGTGGACCTATGTAGGGCAAAATAGTGTCCATGGACCAAAATAGGTATTTATCTGAAAACAGATTTACAGCACGTGGTGTAGAATTGAAAAATCACATAAATCGTAGGAGTGAATTAAATATGAATAAATTATGTAATCAAACCTGATGAATCTACTTCATATGGAAGTAACGAAACAATTATAGGAACAGTACAGAAAGAGATATTCCGGTTCTTGTGGAACAGGCCAGAACAGTTTCTGGATTCACTGTTCCGCCTTTGGAAATTCACTATAAATTGACCAGAGATAATTAGGGGTCATACCATATATGTATGATTCCTCTCTGAGTCTAGTTTCCATAGAAACAACGGCATCAGTATTGAAGCTCTGTGCAGAGAGATATCCAGTCGTAATGGGAAAAGGTCAGTGTAGTCGACCCCTGTAACATGGAGACTTTGACTAATAAACTGTACTAGTTGGCCAACAAAAAAATTCTAGAAAAAATCCATAGGTGGGACATGAGTCTAGTTTCAGGAAAAATCACAAAACTGATTTTGAGTTGTGAAACTCAAGATATGATTTTGAAGCGACTAGTACTCAGACTGGCAGTGTCTGAAAAATTTTTTCAAAGTTTGTTAACATCTCGTGTCCGACTCCGGTGTCGGTCTCGGTTCGGGTGTTACAATTTAGTGGTATCAGAGCTACGGTTTAGTCGATTCTAGGACTACCGTAATGTGTTGGGGTCTAGCTATACATGCCATTTTATGTGATTAATTGATAGTGTGGTGATTTCTGACATTTGCAATGTGTTTATTTATAGTAATGGATCCCGATCCCAACCGAGCGGTAGCTGATGATCTTGAGAGTGTAGCGCCTGCTCCCGCACAAGGGACAGCGCCGGTGGACTCTCAACCTAATGCGAGTAACCCGAACGATGAAGCTAGACAAGCTTTCTATAGCGTGATGAATGATTGGTTCAACCAATACATTCGAACTAATACGGCTGTTCCACAACCCCCATTCCCGACAAATACTACCCCCGCACCTACAATACCTCCGGTAACTGACCAAATAAGGTCAAATAAGCCCCCAGTTGACCGAATCCGAAAACATGGGGCTACTGAATTTAAAGCTACGGATAGCGACGATGCCGAGCGAGCTGAATTTTGGTTGGACAACACTATCCGGGTACTCGATGAGCTATCTTGTACACCCGATGAATGTCTAAAGTGTGCTATCTCCTTGCTACGTGATTCTGCCTACTATTGGTGGAGTACTCTGACTTCTGTCGTGCCCAGGGAGCAAGTAACTTGGGAGTTTTTCCAAACTGAGTTCGGAAAAAGTATATCAGTCAGAGATTTGTTGATCAAAAACGGAAGGAATTTCTTGAGCTTAAGCAAGGTTCTATGTCAGTTACTGATTACGAGCGAAAATTTGTTAGACTTAGTAGATACGCTCGGGAATGTGTTTCGTCCGAGGCTGTTATGTGTAAACGCTTCGAAGATGGGCTGAATGAAGATATAAAAATGTTCGTTGGCATTCTTGAGATACGAGAGTTCGTAGTACTTGTCGAGCGAGCTGTAAAGCCGAAGAGCTTAGAAAGGAAAAACAAAAGTTGATGTGGGAACCGGGAGTTTCGTAAAAGATTCTCGGGAAAGTCTCATCAACAGGCATCGAAGAAATTTCGAGATGATGTGGGCCGGTCTAAAAGCACTTCGGGCCTTTTTAGACGAGATCGTGATCGACCCCCTGTGGGTACACGAGGCACTTCAGTCGCCAGTGTTGGGAATGAACGTCGAGGCCGAACGGAATGTCGACATTGCGGTAAATGGCATTTGGGGAGCTGTAGATTCCATGACCGCTCCTGTTACAAGTGCGGATCAGTGGACCACTTCATTAAAGATTGCCCGAGGCTGTCTGAACAGAATGTGAATCAGAGTGGGAGACCGGGTGCTACCACTGCTCGAGGTAGACCATCTAGAAATATGGGCAATGCTAGTGGTGGTCAGAGAGGATCTAGAGATGCTACGACCAGATCCGAGGCTAGTGCACCTGCTAGAGCATATGCTATACGTGCCCGCGAGGATGCTTCTTCGCCTGATGTTATTACCGGTACTTTTACTCTCTTTGATACTAATGTAATTGCTTTGATTGACCCCGGTTCTACTCATTCTTACATATGTGAAACCTTAGCATCCAGTAAGACTTTACCTATTGAGTCTACTGAGTTTGTAATTCGGGTGTCAAATCCCTTGGGTCGTTATGTACTTGTCGACAAAGTGTGTAAGAAATGTCCCCTAGCAATTCGAGGTTCCTGTTTTCCAGCGGACTTGATGCTTTTGCCGTTTGATGAATTTGATATTATCCTTGGGTTGGATTGGTTGACCGTGCATGATGCGGTTGTGAATTGCAAGAGCAAGACTATTGATTTGAGGTGCGCAAATAACGAAGTAGTCCGAATTGAGTCCGCGGACTTGGAGGGGATACCAGCTGTAATATCAGCAATGTTGGCACAGAAATATGTGAGAAAAGGGTGCGAAGCATACCTTGCATATGTGCTTGATGACAAAGAATTAGAAAAGAAACCCGAATCTGTGCCGGTGGTTGTGAATACCCGGATGTTTTTCCTGAAGAATTGCCGGGTTTACCACCTGTTCGGGAGATAGAGTTTGGTATTGAGCTTATACCTGGGACTACGCCGATTTCGATAGCTCCGTATCGTATGGCACCAACTGAGTTAAAAGAGTTGAAAGCTCAGCTGCAAGAATTGACAGATAGAGGTTTCGCTCGGCCAAGTTTCTCACCTTGGGGTGCACCAGTATTGTTCGTGAAAAAGAAGGACGGAACCATGAGGTTGTGCATTGACTATCGTCAACTGAATAAAGTGACGATAAAGAATAAATACCCACTACCGCGTATCGATGATTTGTTTGATCAACTAAAGGGGGCCTCAGTGTTCTCAAAAATAGATTTGAGATCGGGTTATTATCAGTTGCGGATTCGAGATTCAGACGTACCCAAAACTGCTTTCAGAACGAGGTACGGTCACTACGAATTCTTAGTGATGCCGTTTGGGCTCACTAATGCCCCGGCAGTATTTATGGATTTGATGAATCGGATCTTCAGACCATATTTGGATCGGTTCGTAGTTGTGTTTATTGATGACATCTTGGTCTATTCAAGAGATGAGACCGAACATGCTGAGCACCTGAGACTAGTGTTGCAAATTTTACGGGATAAGCAGTTATATGCTAAGTTCAGTAAGTGTGAGTTCTGGTTAAGAGAGGTTAGCTTCTTGGGTCATGTGGTATCCGCGTCGGGTATTCGAGTTGACCCGAACAAAATTTCAGCCATACTTGACTGGAAACCTCCGAGAAATGTTACTGAAGTTCGGAGCTTTTTGGGGCTCGCCGGTTATTACCGACGATTTGTGAAAGGTTTCTCGATGATAGCCACACCAATGACGAAGCTACTTCAAAAGGATGTTAAGTTCGAGTGGACGGAGAAATGTCAGAAAAGTTTCGACCAACTGAAAACTCATTTGACTGAAGCTCCAATTTTGGTGCAACCCGAATCGGGTAAAGAGTTTGTCATCTATAGTGACGCATCCCTACTTGGGTTGGGTTGCGTATTGATGCAAGAAGGTCGAGTCGTGGCCTATGCGTCGAGACAATTGAAGCCACACGAGAGGAATTATCCGACCCATGATCTCGAACTAGCTGCCATCGTGTTTGCTTTAAAAATATGGCGACATTATCTGTTTGGTGAGAAGTGCCATGTATTTTCGGACCACAAAAGTCTCAAATATTTGATGACTCAACGAGACTTGAATCTGCGACAAAGACGTTGGCTTGAGTTATTGAAAGATTACGAGCTTGTCATTGATTACCACCCGGGAAAGGCTAACGTGGTTGCGGACGCCTTAAGCCGGAAGTCATTGTTTGCTTTGCGAGCGATGAACGTGCATTTGTCTGTTCTACCAGACAATGTGTTAGTAGCTGAATTAAAAGCTAAACCATTATTGACTCACCAAATTCGTGAAGCTCAGAAAGTCGATGATGAATTGGTTGCAAAACGGGCTGAGTGTTTTCCGAACGAGGGATCAGAGTTTCAAATTGACGACGATAATTGTTTGAGGTTCAGAAATCGGTTGTGTGTTCCAAAGAATTCGGAACTCATTTCGATGATTCTGAACGAAGCCCATTGTAGCCGAATGTCAATTCACCCGGGGAGTACGAAAATGTACAACGATTTGAAACGTCAATTTTGGTGGCATGGTATGAAACGGGACATCTCTGACTTTGTTTCGAGATGTTTAATATGTCAACAAGTGAAAGCGGAACATCAAGTGCCTTCGGGATTACTCCAGCCGATCATGATACCCGAGTGGAAATGGGATCGAGTCACAATGGACTTTGTGTCCGGACTGCCTTTGTCAGCAAGTAAGAAGGATGCGATATGGGTTATTGTTGATAGACTGACTAAGTCGGCTCATTTCATCCCCGTACGTACGGATTTTTCATTGGAGAAACTAGCTGAATTGTACGTTTATCAAATTGTGAGATTACATGGGGTACCTGTTTCTATCGTGTCGGATAGAGATCCGAGATTCACCTCACGATTTTGGAAGAAATTGCAAGAAGCTCTGGGTACCAAGCTGCATTTTAGCACTGCTTTTCACCCCCAAACCGATGGTCAATCCGAGCGGATAATTCAGATACTTGAGGATATGTTGAGATGTTGCATCCTCGAGTTCAGTAGTTCATGGGAACGGTATTTACCTTTGATTGAATTCGCTTACAACAATAGTTTTCAATCAAGTATTAAGATGGCACCTTACGAGGCTTTGTACGGTCGTAAATGCCGTACACCATTGTTTTGGACCGAGCTCGGTGAAAGCAAAATTTTCGGAGTTGATTTGATTAGAGATGCGGAACAGAAAGTAAAGGTAATCCGTGAAAGTCTGAAGATAGCCACGGATCGTCAGAAGTCGTACGCAGATTTGAAACGAAAAGACATCGAGTATCAGGTGGGAGACAAAGTGTTCCTTAAGGTTTCACCTTGGAAAAAGATACTCAGGTTTGGCCGTAAGGGCAAGTTGAGCCCAAGATTCATTGGGCCGTATGAAATATCCGAAAGAATTGGTCCAGTGGCATATAGATTGATTTTACCCCCAGAACTTGAAAGGATTCACAATGTTTTTCATGTTTCGATGCTTCGACGTTATAGATCCGATCCGTCACATGTGATTAATCCCTCGGAAGTTGAAATTCAATCTGACTTGAGTTATGAAGAAGAACCAATTCGCATCCTAGCTCGTGAAGTGAAAGAGTTGCGAAACAGAAGGGTTCCGTTAGTTAAGGTGTTATGGCTTAAACACGGGATCGAGGAAGCTACTTGGGAAACTGAGAGCTCGATGAAAGAACGATACCCAAACCTATTCACCGGTAAGTTTTTCGGGGACGAAAATTTCTTAAGTGGGGGAGAGTTGTGACAGCCCTAAATTGACCCTAGTCGGGAAGTGGTTTCGGGACCACAAAACCGAGTTAAGAAAATAATTAAAAGTTATATTCTGTGTTTATGAAGTGAGTAAATGCATGTGTGAAAGTCTCATGCATTAATTTGATCATCTTTATGTGAATTTATTTATATGGACTTATATGAAACTTTGTTGGAAAGTGAGAGGTTAATTTTACAATGGTCTAATAGTACATGCATTGAAAGGAGGGGTTTTGCATGTCAATTTACCCATGATAAACATGGTGGCCGGCCAAGGAAGGAATATGCTCCACTAATTCAAAAATTAAAATAATTTTGTATTAACAAAGGATTTAATAATTGATATTAAAGGAATTATAGTATGGAAGGAAATAATATAATGAGAAGTGGGAGGAGAAACCAAAGTGACTCATCCTTACTCCTCCATTGCCGAAACTTGAAGAAAGAAAGAAGAAAAACTCTTGTTGAATTTCGGCTAAGGTGTTTTGATACAAAAAGGTATGTTTTATGCCACTCTTGAAAATGTATGCATAATTTGGAGGTTTGGTTTAAAAGCTACTTGAATCTTGGATTGAAGTTAGGTTATTATGAGGGTTGAATTTCGGCCTAGGAGCTTAAAATTTTTAGTAGAAGTTTTGATGACATTAGATGGATAGTTAGGTTGGATGTGTTAAATTGTTAAGTGTTCTAGCTTGAAAGTTAAGGTTAATATGGCTTATGGGGTTGCCGAATCTAGTTTAGAGAGAAAGAAAAATATATGTATTCGGATGTGCTTCAAGGAATGACATTAGGGTAGCTAGAGTCTAAGAACTTTCGGTCAAGGACTATTGTGTGAGCAAATTCGGTATAGAGGTTTAATTGTTAAGTGCATTGTGTTTAATGTTTAAAGAATGGGTAGTAGCTAATTAAAGTTAAGAAGGCTGGAATTTCTTTTAAGGGAGGTGTGACCTTAACATGAACAAAATAGAATCAGCCTTAAGCTTGACTAAATGGTTCGGTTATTATTAGTTTAGAAGAAACCTATATGAAATGGTTGATATATGGTGAATTGGTAGTACTCTACTTGGGACAGCAGTAGTAAGGTGATTTTCGAAAATCGCCATAATTTGTAGGAGTTGAATTAGAAGCTGAGTGAATTATGTCAGTAAAGCTTCAAGGGTCTATTTTCTTACAAAAGAAACTATAGAAACAAAGGAGTTACCGATCTAGAGATATTTGAAGTATTATGGGGCTGAGTCAAAATGACTGCTGGATTCCCTGTTCTGTTTTTAGAAAATCATTATAAATTGTACAAAAATGATTATAAGATAAAATTTATATGCTTAGACTCCTTAATGAGTCTAGTTTCAAATGAGATTAAATACAACACATTTGGAATTCTGTAAAGTGAGAAATTGGATTCGTAGTGAAGAGTGGTCAGAATAGTCAAACAGTGAAATAGGGGAAACTTTAAGAAAAATCTGGTATTGATTGGCCAAGCCTAAAATTCTGAAAAATTTATGGATGGAAGATATACGAGTCTATATTCAGGGAAAATTAACGGCAAGTGATTTGGAGTTTAGTAGCTCCAGTTATAAGTAATTTAGTAACTACTGCTCAGGAAAACAGCTCGTAGTGAATATGTGATTTTGTTGTAAACATTAATGAAAGTTTGCCGATGAATTATTTATTGATTAATATAAAGCTTGCTATAATCTATGTGTGTGAAAGTCGGATCAATATATATAATATTATTCGGAAAGTAATATTTGAATAGTCGATTAATGACTATTTTAATTTTTGTTGAACTTAAGCTCAAGAGCAAAGGGGAACTAGATCCGATAAAGGGAAGGAAAAAGTAATTGAATAGCCGTTGAAGTCGTTCGACGACATTTGAGGTAAGTCTTCGAGTAATGACCCTACTTGAATTATATTGAAATGGTTAGTCATATTATGACGGATAGTCGAATGTGCATAGAGACTATGTTATAAAGCCAATTGAAATCATGCTCTTTGTGTGTGGCTATTGAGCCGAAATTTGAAAGATTTAATAAATGTTTTGTGTTTGAGCCTTAGTAACGAAGAAATGATATGGATGTGTTATGATTATTGATATATGTGTGCATGAGCATTGGAATATATCCGGGCTATGACCCGAAGGCAATTATGCGAGTTGATATATCCGGGCTAAGACCCGAAGGCAATTATGCGAGTTGATATATCCGGGCTATGACCCGAAGGCAATTATGCGAGATAATATATCCGGGCTATGACCCGAAGGCAATTATGCGAGATGATATATCCGGGCTAAAACCCGAAGGCAATTATGCGAGATGATATATCCGGGCTAAAACCCGAAGGCAATTATGCGAGATGATATATCCGGGCTAAGACCCGAAGGCAATTATGCGAGTTGATATGTCCGGGCTAAGACCCGAAGGCAAATGTGTTTGTGGTTGCATTCGGTTAAATACCGAAGAAACTTGGGTTGAATGTGAGCATTTTGTGCTGTAACTAATTTAATAATTATGCTTGACCAACCCGAATGATAAGGTATGTTTGCATGTGCATTGGAAAGTCGGTTTGTTTTAAATGGTATTCGTGCGATCGGCTAACGAATTCTCGGCTTTTATAAAGGTTGATACCTTGTGTACCTATGTGGGTGAAGTGTGAAGTAAGTATGAGTATGAGAATGTGTGTTAATAAAGTGATTTAGTTAACTATGTGAATGTAATACTGTAGTCAAAGCCGATTTCATTACTTGAGACTTACTAAGCTTTAAATGCTTACCCGGTTGCTTTGGCTCTCTGTTTTATAGATTTTGTTCGTTAGCTATCGGATTCGGGATCAGCGAAGTCGAAGTCATCTACACTATCAAGCTCTTTTGGTACTCCTTTAGTTGAACTCTGGATATGGCATGTATAGGACTACCCCCTATTGTTTAAGTTCTTTTGTGATGTATGTGTGTAAAGCCATGCGAAAATGGCTTGTAAAAGTGGAGTATGGCATTAGACCATTTGTGTGTATGTATGTATATATATGGTTTCATGATGTGACTATGGTTTGAAATGGAAGTGTTGGGCTAATGATCAGCCATTGGAATGGCTAAATATGATCACATGTGGACCTATGTAGGGCAAAATCCTAGTTGGTCCATGGTGACCACAAAATAGGTAAAGTTTATCTTGAAAACAGATTTTGACAGCAACGGTGGTGTAGAATTGAAAAAATCACATAAATTCGTAGGAGTGGAATTAAATAGTGAATAAATTATGTAATCAAACCTTGATGAATCTACTTTCATATGGAAGTAACGAAACAATTATAGGAACAGTACAGAAAGAGATATTCCGGTTCTTGTGGAACAGGGCCAGAACAGTTTCTGGATTCACTGTTCCGCCTTTGGAAATTCACTATAAATTGACCAGAGATAATTAGGGGTCATACCATATATGTATGGATTCCTCTCTGAGTCTAGTTTCCATAGAAACAAACGGCATCAGTATTGAAGCTCTGTGCAGAGAGATATCCCAGTCGTAATGGGAAAAGGTCAGTGTAGTCGACCCCTGTAACATGGGAGACTTTGACTAATAAACTGTACTAGTTGGCCCAACAAAAAAATTCTAGAAAAAAATCCATAGGTGGGGACATGAGTCTAGTTTCAGGGAAAAATCACAAAACTGATTTTTGAGTTGTGAAACTCAAGATATGATTTTTGAAGCGACTAGTACTCAGACTGGGCAGTGTCTGGAAAAATTTTTTTCAAAGTTTGTTAACATCTCGTGTCCGACTCCGGTGTCGGTCTCGGGTTCGGGGTGTTACAATTTTAGTAAATAGGACTTATGTGAGAAAATTTTGAAATGTGATAGGTCAAAGCATAAGGATCTATTAGTGCATGTAAGAAAAAGGGGGGACTTGCATGTCAATTTCCCCCCTAATTAGTAGTGGCCGGCCATGAGCATGAGAGTGGACAAAATGTTATGGGGTGAAACATGTTGGAAACATGTTGTGTTAGTGTGTTATGGGAGAAAGAATATAATAAAGGGTTAGTAATAAAGAAATGAAAAGGGAGGGGTGATGAGAACAAAGTTGTCTCATCCATGTTCTCCCCCCCATTGCCGTGACTTGAGAAGGAAAGAAAAGAAGAAATTGGTTCTTCTTGACCAAAAAAAAATGATAGAAGGAAGAAATATGTTTTGAGGATTTCGGCAAGATAGCAAGCTAAAAATTTGAGGTAAGTACATTCAGTCATAGAGAAAATTGAATCAAAAGTGGGTTGATCCTTGTCCTCCATTGCCGTAGCCTAAAGGGAGGGAGAAGAAGGTTTGGTTGCCTTGATTTTTGGCTTAGAAGATGGCTAGAATGAGGTATGTATTGAATGATTCTTGAAAATCTATGCATGTTTGAGATGATTAGTTCAAACTCTACTTATCCCATAGATTAAACTTAGAATTTTGAGGTTTGGAAGAGGTAAGTACCTTGAAATTTTTGGAAAATTATGTATAAAGAAGGTGGTTAGTTCAAGTTCTAATCATTCAATGGCTTGTTTATTTTGTTAAGTTCGGTTTCAAGGTTTGATCAAATTATGGTTATATTTGACATGGTTGGTTTATTTTGTTATGCTTGTTATATGATAGGTATGATTTGTGTTTGGGTGATGTGTATGTGATATTGATTATATGATTCGAAAATGAGATATGTTAATGATGAAATATAATCGGCCATGGAAGTAGCTCATTTTGGAAGTATGAATTGTGGTATATTTTTTTGTGGTTGATCATAAAAATTTGGCTTAAGTGAGGTAATTGGTAAAAGATGTGTTTATGATGTAATACATATGTTCTCATAAGCTAAGTTATGTATATGTGATATCTTGCATATTGGTTGTTAAGCTCAAGAGCTTAGAGGATCAAAGTTGGATAGGGGAAAAGAGAAAGTAAACGAATAGCCGTGGATATCTAATCGTCGACCACTTCTGAGGTAAGTTTTAAGTGTTTAAACGTTGAGTAAATTCAATTATAATAGGACATGATGAGTTGATTTAATAAGATAAGATGTGGCCATGATATGTTCTAAGCTCAAATGGTAAGTTCTTAAGTGTTTGAGCTTGGGAATTTAAGGGTAATTTGAAATAGTCTGCTTCGGACAGCAGCAGTAACGTGACTTTAGAAAATCACCATAAATTCATGGACTTGAATTAGAGGCTGAATGAGATATGAAATTAAAGCTTAATGAGTCTAGTTTCTTATAAAAGAAACCGTGTAAGCAAAGGAATTTCCGATAATGAGATACTTAAAGTTGTGTGAGACAGCGCAGAATGACACTGTAATCCTCTGTTCTGTTTTTAGAAAATCATTATAAATTGTAAAAAAATGGTTATAAGATAAAATTTATATGCTTAGACTCCTTAATGAGTCTAGTTTCAAATGAAATCAAATACAACACATTTTGAATTCTGTAAAATGAGAAATTTGATTCGTAGTGAAGAGTGGTCAGATTAGTCAAACAGTGAAACAGGGGAAATTTTAAGAAAAATCTGGTATTGATTGGCCAAACCTAAAATTTTGGAAATTTTATGGATGGAAGATATACGAGTCTATATTCAGGAAAAATTAACGGAAAGTGATTTGGAGTTTTGTAGCTCTAGTTATAAATAATTTAGTGACTATTGCTCAGGAAAAACAGCTTGTGCTGAATTTGAGATTTTGTTGTGAACCTTGATAAACTTGTTTTAGTTGCTCATAAGCTATTGATTAAACCCATACTTGAATTCTAAATCGTGGTATTGTAAGTTTATGATTATTCGAATATGAAATGATAGTAAGGCCTAATGGCCGATGTGATGAATGTGAAAGTGTATATACGTGATAGGGCCTAATGGCCGATGTGATGAATGTGAAAGTGTATATATATATGTGATAAGGCCTAATGGCCGATGTGATGAATGTGAAAGTGTATATATATATGTGATAAGGCCTAATGGCCGATGTGATGAATGTGAAAGTGTATATATATGTGATAAGGCCTAATGGCCGATGTGATGAATGTGAAAGTGTATATATATATGTGATAAGGCCTAATGGCCGATGTGATGAATGTGAAAGTGTATATACGTGATAGGGCCTAATGGCCGATGTGATGAATGTGAAAGTGTATATATGTGATAAGGCCTAATGGCCGATGTGATGAATGTGAAAGTGTATATATGTGACAGGGTCGAGTGGCCAACGTGATGGATGTGAAAGTGTATAAATGTGATAAGTCCCGAAGGGCATTTGTGTCAGTACTATATCCGGGTTAAAACCCCGCAGGCTTTATGCGAGAATATTATCACTGATTAATGTCCGTAAGCTTCGTGCTTGTACTATATCTGAGCTCTAAAGACCCGATGACTACGTGTGGGGATTTTGTCCGGGTAAGACCCGATAACTTCGTGTGGAGATTATGTCTGGGTAAGACTTCGTAATAAGAATTGCTTATAAATATATTCAATGCGAAAGGTTAAACAGGTATGTACTCCAAGTTTATATGTGAGCTTGATTTGCACTAAATCATAAGGTAGTTATGTGATGCATACGAGAGCAATCTATGAGACTATTCTTATGATTATGTGACATCGGATCAGTGTGAGGGGTGATGTGAAATCATACGATATATCTATGTCACATGAGCTCACTTTTATGTGAAAGTTTATCTGCCTATTGTATATGATGAGATGTGCGTATTCGGAAAAGGGATGGTATGCCCGAAGGAAGAGTGAAATAAAAATACGAACAACTATGTTATAATTTGATTGTTATCTGTTGCCACTGCTTAAAACTTACTAAGCATTGTAATGCTTACTCCGTTTACTCTGTTTCCTCTGTTTTATAGATCTCATTGCGAAGCTACAGGCTCGGGGATCGTCAGTAACTAGTCACACTATCACTATCCACTGTTTGGTACTGCTATGTTTTGGATTATCTTATGGCATGTATAAAATAGACTAGTGGCGGAGGAATATTTTGGTTAATGTATATAGCCATGCGAAAATGGCTTATATATGTTTGAGCATATGTTATAATCATTTGGTATGGAATGGTTAATCACTATCATAATTTGTGCTATTTATGCTAAAAGGGCTAGTTGAATCATGGAAACTATGAAGTAGGTAAAGTCTACGTTAAAGGCAGATGCTGGCAGCAGCAGTGATGTAGATTTGGAAAATCACTAAAAATAGTAGAATTGGAATTAAATAATGAATAAATTATATAAATGAACCTTAATAAATCTATTTTCATAGGAAAGTAACGAAACGATCATATGGACAGTATGTTAAGAGATATTCAGGTTCTCGTGAGACAGGGCCAGAACGGTTTCTGGAAACCCTGTTCCGACTTTGAAAATTCATTACAAATTAACCAGATATAATTAGGAGTCATGCCATATATGTATAGATTCCTCTCTGAGTCTAGTTTCTATAGAAACAAACGGCATCAGTATTGAAGCTCTGTGCAGGGAGATATCCAAGTCGTAATGTGCAAAGGTCAGTGTAGTCGATCCCTGTAACATGGGAGACTTTGACTAATAAACTGTATTAATTGGCCTGACCAAAAATTCTAGAAAACAATATGTAGATGGGCATATGAGTCTAGTTTCAGGGAAAAATCACGAAACTGATTTTCGAGTTGTGAAACTCAAGATATGATTTTTAAGGTGACAGTGACGCAGTTAGCCAACTGCCTGGAAAAATTTTAAAATGGACTGCAATGTAAGCGAATTTAGTCTGTGAACCCCTCGTGTCTGACTCCGGAAACGGTTTCGGGTACGGGGTGTTACAGTGACGGTAGATGGTGCTATTTTGGCTGATTTTTGAAGGGTGAAGGTGGGGGTGTCGATGTTGGCATCGGTTAATGTGGTGGATGGGGGTTTTGGTGTTTCAAAAAAGAAAAAGAAAGGAAAAAATAGGGGTTGGGGGAGAGGAGCGGCGGCGCACAGTGGAAGGCTCCGTTTGGCAATGATGGTGCGTCGCAAGTAGGAAGAGCATCAGACGGTGGTGGCAAGAGTAAGAGGGAGGGAAAAAGAAAAGAAAAGAAAATGGAGGTGGGGCGTGGGCGCTGGGTCGACGGTGGCGCGGTGCGAGGTGGGGTGGCGAGGTGCAACGACGGTGGTGGATGGCCAGCGAAGGAGGTGACGGCAATGGTCGACGGTGGCTAGGTTGTTTGGGTGTTGGGTTTTATTTATAGAGAAGATGGAGAAGATGGAGAAGAAATTGGGAAATTGTTTAAATTTTTATTTTTGTTATTATTTTTTTATTTGGGTTTTTTAGGTTGGGTTAGGTATTTGGGTTAGGTATTGGTGATTGGGCCAAACTTGGGTATTGTGTTAAAGTGGGTATTGTTTATGGTAGGTTGTTTGGGTGGGTAGGTTAATTGGTTTGGGTTGATGGATATTGGGCTGATGGATGGGTAGTTTTGTATTTGGGTTTGGGTTAAGTGGGCATGGTAAGTTAATTGAGTTGGTTGGGAATTTTATGGATGGGTATTTTAGTATGTGGGTGAATGGTGTGTTGGGTATTTATTGGATTTGGGGTTTGGATATAGTTTTTGGGATTTCATGAAAGTTAAGAAATTTGGGTTTTTTTTTGCTGTCACCAAATTAGCAAGTCGTACCCACGCCATCCAAGAAAATTCGTATCCTCCCTTACGTTCCTGAAAACATCAAAATGAACTAAAATAAAAATTTATTTATTTACACCCTAAATTCTACTTAAACTAAAAATAAAAGAGAATAAATGAAAATAAATTTGGGTTGCCTCCCAAAAAGTGCTTTTTTTTAACGTCGTTAGCTCGACGACCTGGAAATTTATTTAGCTGGCTCTTCAAGGACTAATTCCTCAACCAACTAGACTTGAAAGTTTTCGTAAAAAGGCTTTAAGCGCTTCCCGTTGACTTCGAAATTTTTTTCGAATTCCGCGCTTTTGACCTCGACTGCACCGTGTGGAAATACGTGAGTAACAATAAAAGGCCTAACCACTTAGTCCGAAGCTTACCTACAAAAATTCTCAATGTAGGGTCATAAAGTAATAATTTCTGGCCTACCATAAATTGTTTGCGGTTTATCTTTTGGTCATGATACGCTTTGACCTTATCTTTGTAGATTTGGGCACTTTCATACGCTTCTCGTCGAATTTCCTCAAGTTCCTGGATATTTAATTTACGATGCTTACCTGTAGCTTCCAATTCCATGTTGCATAGTTTGACCGACCAAAACGCCTTGTGTTCCAGCTCAACAGGAAGATGGCATGGTTTACTAAAAATTAGTCGATAAGGAGACATACCTATGGGTCCTTTATAAGTTGTTCGGTATGCCCACAATGCATCGTTAAGTCACAAACTCCAGTCTTTTCTGATACAAGCACGCCCCGCGAACTTTATCGAGCAAGTCTGTCAAGCCGAGCAATGACATGTTGGTAAGCTGATCCCAGCTCGTTTCCAGCTTCACGAGCTCCGTCCAGCTCAAATCCAACTTATTCGAGCTCAATCCATCTTGCCTGAGCTAAACCGAGCTTACTCCTAGCTCACTTTCAACTCACGAGCTAAACCTTAGCTCAAATTCAGCTTAGGAGTTTAATCTCAGCTCAACTTTAGCTCACGAGCTAAAGCTTAGCTCATTTTAGTTTAACTCGGTTTTGTCTTTAATGCATTAAATAAAATTTGCACATATTTATTTAAGCATTAAACTTGTCTTATATTAATATTTGTTATTAATATGTCATAGTCATTATATAAATTGATTATGTTCACATAGCTGAATTAATGCATGACATTAATGTGTTCACATCATGCCGAATTTATGAGTGTTCATGAGATATCTTAATGACTTGTTTATTTCATGTAGCTACATCCCTTTGGACAGTACAATGTATGGATGAAGAAACATCTCTTTTGGGCATTCCACACTCATGAATGATGAAGTATTAAATGCTGGTGCATGTACAGCTAGATGCAAGGTTTCTACAAATTCATGCATGTGTCGAATGCATGCATGTATGGACATTAAAGGCTAGTCCATGAATGGATCAAATGCATGGGATGATAGAATGCATGAATGGCTTAAGTGCATGTATGGTGGTTGTCTCCTAACTTTCCAAGGCACTTATTCGGCCAAGAAGTAGCTGTTCACACTTTGAATTGACCTATAAGCTACTACACATGCATGGATGGGTTCAAGAACGTCCAAAGGAAGGAATTAACTCAATAATTCAACACATTGATTGAATTAAGTGTATGCACAAAGGGGAGAACGAATTTACTAGGTTCATGCTGCCATTTATGAACCTACATGCTATTAAAGAGTTCAATTATGAGGATACATGCTCCATACAAGTGCATGAACGTCCCAAGGAGATGAATGCAACCTTTGGTGCACATACAAGTCACTTAAAGCCTTTCTTTATGATTAAGTATTCATGCACACACTTAGGGGGAAGAAAGTGTCCATTCAACTAGTTCATGAATCTGCCGAATTTATGAACTATTTTAATACATTAGTGTGAACGTTTTTATTATTGTGTGAACACCTAGATGTCGAATTTGAATGGTCATCTATGTGCCTATAAATATTTGTTTTCTTTCAATTGTAAGGGACTTTTTGCCAAATTTTTTTATTGAATTTAATCTTGTGAGAATTTTCTTCTCTAAACTTTGTTTGAGACTTTGTTGACTTATCTACCTAGTAGTGGCGTCAACCCTGTTTCTTTCACCCTTATACCGAGGTTCCTACTTTGTTAAGTAGTGGGTCGAGGTTCTATCATTTTCATTTTCGCCTTGAAAGCCTATAAGCATTTGGGTCGATATTTTCTAATATTGGTTCGTGCTTGCTGATACGAGTCATAAAGGCCCAATCCAAGTTCAAGAACGTGATGGGCTCAAATTGCCACAAGGCCTAATAACGAGATCAAAGGCCCGACAAATGCGGTCCGAACTAAATGGGACCATTCAAGAGCTTGTTAGCAAGGCCTTAGATTTATACACGAGAGAACAAGAAAATCAAGATTCACTTTCTTGTTTTCAAGAAAATCAAGAAATCGAATCTTGGCCCAATTTTGCTGTTCGAAGAGATTTCAAGAATCAAGAAAATCAAGATTTCAAATCTTGGAAATCTTGGTCCAAGAAACCAAATCTTGCAGCCAAAACGCATTGGATCTCCATTACGAGCGTCAACGACCCAATTTTGGTAGGAGATGGATCACGAGCCCAAATTCTTGAAGGCGAACCAAAATCCAGCCCAATCAAGAAATTTCTTCATACTTAGTTGAAAATCAGGCCAAAATGTCAAAAGGCCAATTTGTAAACATCTTACTTGTTTAATTTAATTTTTTAATCTTTAGGAGCATTACATGTAAAATTCGGCCCAAAACAGCCCATATAAGTGCATGGCCGAATTTACCTTGTTATTTTATTAATTAGGTTTAATTTTTTATTAGTTACTTGTGAGATTAGGATTTGTTGGAGGCCTATATAAGCATTGGCCAGCCACCCTTTGTGAAAACATCTTATTATCATTCAATACATTAAATTTCAGTTTGTTAGAGTGCAGAATTTTCTTTGGGGTTTTCTCCAAGAATTCTCTCTTGAGCTTTCTTTAGAAGTTGTGATACGATCTCGGTTTAGTAGTTGAGTCCGAGTCGTTTAGTTCCCGATCGTAAACGAAGAAGTAGACTAGACGAGAAGGAGTTAGAATATATTTGTGTACAAAGAAGTAAGATAAGTTCGTGCAAAGTTGGATGTGGATTTGGTTTAAGTCGAAATGGTATGAATAGAATGGAAGAGTTCGGTTTAGGATAATTAAGAAATGGTATTTGGTTTTGGTACGTTTTGGTATTTGGGAATTGGGAATTGGTACGAAATGGTATGGAATTGGTATGAAATGGTATGGTATTTGGTACGAATTGGTAATGGTTCAAAGAGGTCAAGAATGAACCAACACTAAAGAAAAGTGTCGACCCGAAACTTATAGGACCTAAATGAATTGGAAATGGTTGAAAAGGACCTTGACCCGATACTTAGGAAAGTATGAACCAAAGGTATCAAAGGTGAACGCCACACTCGGGTTTAAGGAGTGATAAGTTCGGAAAAGACTCGGAAAGACGCCACTAAAAAGCTTAGATAAGTCTTACGGGTCTCGAACGAAATTTGAGAGAAAATGCCTCACAAATTTGGCAGCAATTCGCTAATTAAAATGTCAAAAAGTCCCTTACAAAGTGAAAATTTAGCTATTTATAATAATCCACTAGGCTAGCCGAATGGTCACTTAAATTCCTTAAAAATTAAGCAAATGAATTACTTAAATGGGCTAGCTAGATTCGGCTGAACTTGGAGCTCCAATGGTCACCTTCTAGATGGACAATTGAACTTGGAGCTTGAGGGAGTAAATGGCAGCAGCTACATTCGGTTGATGTGCTTAAAGGAGCTCATTTAATTGGCAACTATTGCTGAAAAATTACCAGCAATTAAGAAGATGTTGAGTAGTCACTTTGAGTGTGAAAACCAAGTTTTGAAGAGTCTTTGAATGTGAACACCTTGATCCGAACAGCCATGATGTATTCAACAGTATGTAAGCAATAAACTCGGCTGAATGGTCACTTAGGAGACTTCAAACAGCAGCCAACTTCATTCTCCCATTCATGCATGTGCCGTCCCCTTCATGTACCCTCTTTTAATACCTTACATGCTCCAAAAACGTTCATGGATGATGTACCTGCAGCAACATTCATCAAATAATTCAAATTCATGTTTAGACACATTAAATTAACACTAAAATGCTGCACATTAAATTCGGCAGCCTTAGGACATAATTAAAACAAGTAATAAAGTTAACATATTAAAAACAAGCTTAAAAACATATTTATAAGCTGTATAAATTAAGACAAAATTAATAACATGTCATAATAACTAAAATATCATGCATAATTAAGTTTGACCAGATTTAAGACCAATTTAATAACGAAAATTAATTAAGCTTGTAAATAACTAATTTAACTAACTCAATTAATTATTTCAGCTACTATATGATTGACTAAGTTATTTTGAGCTAATTTTGAGCTGGTTCGAATTTAATGAGCTAAAGTGGAGCTTAATTCAGCTCGTAACAAAGTGCAAGGAAGTCTCATCGAGTTTGTCCAAGCTTCATCAATGCGTCCAACCAAAGTCTCGCCCCAAACTTGATCTACTAAGGCCGTAACAGCCTCTTTGAATTGTTTAGCTCGTGATCGGGTGATTGGACCTTGAGGCAGCTCCAAAGGCTCCTTGCTCGAGCTAGGTTGGACTTGAGGCGTGGCTGTATCAAGTTGTTTTAACAATCTTTTGATTGTGGGAGCCATCTTCAACCTTCTTCTTGCCATCGATATTCTTTGGAAGGGAGATTAGAGCCGTTTGAAGAGATTTGTGAAATCTTTCGGGATTTCAAGGATCTTTAGGACTTATCCTTTAATTTTTGCTGTTCAATTTCTTTTATTTAATTCTACTTGTGCTGAATCTTAATTCTAATCTATTTGCTGTTTTATTTGTGTATCCAGCCCTCGTTTATCTTAAAGAATTGATCAATTTCACTTTTTGCTGGAGTTCGACAATCAGCCCTAAATCCCCCAAATTCTAGGGTTCTTGCCGAATGCACACTTATTCTTCTTGGGTGAATTTGGTTGTGGAAACTGATGTGATCCGGCTCGGTTGATGGAGTCGAGTTCACTTAAGTTGCCCGATCGTCGACGAGAAGTATTGGTTGATGTCGAATGGAGATAACTTTATGGAGTTGTTTTAAGCGGAAGTAATTAAAAGGGTTCAAAAATGGCTTGGTTTGGAGAATGGATAGGTTCGGTTTAACAAAGAAAATAAAGTTTAAGTAGATAGATAAAATGGAATGGAAATTGAACTCAAGCGAAGAACGATTCAATACCATGTAAAGTATTGCCCCGGGACTTATATTGCTTAAGGTGGGTTTAATGGAAGTCGAAGATGGACCTTGACCCGTTACCTATAGAGAGGTAGGAACCAAAGGTATAAAAAGGTGGATGAACGCCACACCAGGATGGTGATAAGTTCAAGGAGTCGGGTTGACGCCACTAGCGAGCTAGATAAGTCAGAACGAGACTCGTACGAAATAGGATAGGAGGAAACCTCACAATCAAGTTTAATAATCAGAATTGTCTAACCTTTTTACAAAGAGAAATGAACTATTTATGGAGTTCAGATGATAGCCGAATAGTCATACTAAACAAGCTTAAAGACTAAGTAATTCGGCTTTAAATGTGTAAAACTAAACTAGAAATGTATCCATTAAAAGTGATGTCCAAATTCGGCTGTATGGATGTTCAATGGCCAACTTCATGAGTAAGGAAATGTACTTGAGGGCTGATGAATGCATGGGATGCCAATAGCTTTGTCTAGATTCGGCCAAGGTGTGAATGGACACTTCAAAAGATGTCTTTTGGCCGAATAGGTGCATAGGAAATTCAATGGTCAGCAACCGATGCATGTAGGTGGATATTCATGCACTCTTCCATTCATTGTATTGAATCATTCATGCATCATCTTTAAGGCAACCATTCATTGTAGGTAGTCATGCATGAACCCGAACATACATTGAACCAGAAATGTTCATGAATCCTCATTAATTGTGTTCCCACATGTGGATGTACCTACAAAAGATATAAACAAATTAGATTCAAGGTACATTCAGCTTAAATTAAATAATATCAAGAGATATTTAACAAATTAAAATAAAGACATAAATAAAATATAATTAATAATAAATTCGGCTAGCTCAATGATAGTCAAAATTCTTGATGAGCTGAATTGAGCTAGAAAATTCGGTTATGAGCTGTAGTAAAAATAATTAAAATAAAACTATCACTCAAATTATTCAAATAATAAAATTAACGAGCTGGAAAAAAGCTAAATTGAGCTCAAATAGGTGGAATTGAGCTCAAGTGAGCTGATTGAAGTCGAATTGAGCTAAGGGAGCTGGAATTGAGCTGAAATTAGCTTGCACTAAGGTGCATGGTTTCTTCAAGGAGTTGGATCGAGCTTCCCCATCTTCAACGAGCTGATTCTCCTTCCAAAACTTGAACAATAAAGCTAAAATAGCTTCATGAATTTGCTTGGACCTAACTCGAGTCATTGGTCCCTTTGGGAGCTCGAGGGAAACAAGATTCAAGCTTGGTGGTGCTTGGGACGTGGTCACATCATTCCCCCCTTCTTCAAAATGACTTGTTCTCAAGTCGAGCTGTTTGTTCTCTAGAAAATAATCCGTCTTATGCAACTCTCCTTGAATGAATGGAACAGTTTGATACGGGGTTGCGCGCGGACCAAGATCGAGTTGCCAAGTCACGAGAAACTCCTATGAAAGCTCTAGACAAATCAGATCTGAAATCAAAACAAAGAACAAGATTAAAAACAAATCAGAATTGAATTGAAATTCCCCAAATTCAATTAAAAGAGCAGCAAGAAACAAAGAAATAGAAAAAAACGAATCAAACGGAATTGAAAGTATGGAAAGGATGCAAATCTGCCAAGGGATTGATTCGGCCAAGAATGCCCAATTTCCAGCAATCAATTGATTCCCAAATTGAAAGAAGTCCAATCGGCCAAACCCTAGGAATTGGGGATTTTTGGGTTCGAATGGGTGCTGCCAATAGGAGAACAACTTAAATGATAAGATCTTGAGTTTAATCAATGCTGGAAAACAAACAAGAACAGCAAAATATTAGATGAGAAATCGGCACAAGTATAAGCAAAGAAAGGTAAAGAAAGAAATCGAAAACAACAAGAATTAAAGGATAAGTCCTAAAGATCCTTGAAATCCCGAAAGATTTCACAAATCTCTTCAAACGGCTCTAATCTCCCCTCCAAAGAATATCGATGGCAAGAAGAAGGTTGAAGATGGCTCCCACAATCCAAAGATTGTTAAAACAACTTCTAAAGAAAACTCAAGAGAGAATTCTTGGAGAAAACCCCAAAGAAACTTCTGCACTCAACAAATCTGAAATTTGATAGAAAAAATAATAATAAGATGTTTTTACAAAGGGTGGCTGGCCAATGCTTATATAGGCCTCCAAAAAATCCTAATCTCACAAGTAACTAATAAAAATTAAACCTAATTAATAAAATAACAAGGTAAATTCGGCCATGCACTTATATGGGCTGTTTTGGGCCGAATTTTACATGTAATGCTCCTAAAGATTAAAAAATTAAATTAAACAAGTAAGATGTTTACAAATTGGGCCCTTTACATTTTGGCCTGATTTTCAACTAAGTATGAAGAAATTTCTTGATTGGGTTGGATTTTGGTTATTGGGCCTCGCCTTCAAGAATTTGGGCTCGTGATCCATCTCCTACCAAAATTGGGTCGTTGACGCTCGTAATGGAGGTCCAATGCGTTTTGGCTGCAAGATTTGGTTTCTTGGACCAAGATTTCCAAGATTTGAAATCTTGATTTTCTTGATTCTTGAAATCTCTTCGAACAGCAAAATTGGGCCAAGATTCGATTTCTTGATTTTCTTGAAAACAAGAAAGTGAATCTTGATTTTCTTGTTCTCTTGTGTATGAATCTAAGGCCTTGCTAACAAGCTCTTGAATGGTCCCATTTAGTTTGGACCGCATTTGTCGGGCCTTTGATCTCGTTATTGGGCCTTGTGGCAATTTGAGCCCATCACGTTCTTGAACTTGGATTGGGCCTTTATGACTCGTATCACAGTTAGTCATCCATAAGCCTTTGCAAAAGAACTCACAATATTCGGCATTAGAGATGGCAAATGAATCAATGAAAATAGACAACCATTAATCATCAAGAAATGATCAGAACAACTATGTGGATCATGCATGGTCATAACAAGACAAGTATGAGTCATGTAAAAAGGCAAATTCAAAACATCATTCTTACAATCATATGGACAAAACTCCTTCCATATCCATAACTCATCAAATGGTCGAGACAAAGACAAATATGTTTTTAAGCATTCGAACCTTTCAATTTGCTTCCACAAGTCATTGTTCAAGTAAATGGAATGCGAGTAATGAGACATGAAATTTAAATCTTCATCACAAACATGCAAATGAAAAGTTTCATATGACTCATGATTTCGCATGTTTGACACTCGCAATTGTCGTTTGGTTTTGTTCTCAACAACGACTTCATCACATTTTCCAAAGAAAAAAATCTTCTTATCATTACTCAAAACGGATATATCATCATCAAACAAAATCAAACAATTAACCACAATAGGATTCAAGCGATTTTTAGCATTCAAGGTGTCTTCAAAAATTTCATTTACATTCGACTTAAGAAAAGATGATCGCATAACATCAGAATTCATATCTTGTCCACCTTTAGGAATTGGGAATTGAAGATCGATTTTACCTTTTTCAATCATCACAAACCTTCTTCCTTCAGACTTGTATTGTAATTGGAGCTCCTTCTTTGAATTAACCTGAAATGGAGTAACAATGAGACAATGGTTATTTAATTCTCTTTTCTTTTTCTCACTCACCGTTCTTGTGATTTCTTTTTCTTTTTCAACACTCTCATTTTTTATAATTTTTTTGTTTCTTTTTGTTTTTCTATTTTTTTCTCTTTCTCATCTTCCTTTTCAATGCTCTCTTTTTCTTTTGCTTGTTCCATGGATCGCTTAAGATGTTGTTGATCTTCCATGACTTGTTGCGGGGACAAGGGTAGCAAAGTAACATTTTTACCCTTATGTTGAAACGAATATTGATTAGAAAAATCGTCATGTTTGACTCGACGGTCAAATTGCCATGGCCTTCCGAGTAAAATATGACCCGCATGCATGGGTACAACATCACATAATACTTCATCATGGTAGTTCCCAATAGAGAAAGAAATCTTGGCTTGCTTGGTCACCTTCAATTCGACCCCTTCATTGAGCCATTGCAATTTATAAGGACTTGGATGCTTGATAGTTGGCAAAGCAAGTTTGTCCACCATGTATGTGCTTGCGACGTTAGTGCAACTTCCACCATCAATCACGATACTACAAACCCTTTCTTTGACAAGTCCACGCGTATGGAATAAATTCTCACGTTGTAGTTTATCCACGGAAGTTTGGACACTAAGATTTCTTTTTACCACAAGCATTTCACCTTCAACAGCAAACACTATTTCTTCTTCATTATCGGAAGGAATTTCAACTTCTTCTTCATTTTTGTCTATCTCCTCCTCCGATTCGATATCACCATTTGGCCTCATAATCATGGCATTCCGATTTGGGCATTGGCTGGCCACATGTCCTCTTCCGAGACACCTAAAACATTTTATATCTCTTGATCGATTTTGGAAATTATCCACAGACTTACCTTTGCTAGATTCAGCAATTGGCTTAAGTGTTTTTGGTGGTGTTGTTGGCTCTTTTATCGGATTAGTAGAAGCACTCTTACTCGAACCTTGGTTCCATTTAGATGTATTGGAATAAGAATAGCCTCGAGCAGAACCTTTCTTTTTTATTTGCTTCTCGACTTTGAAGCCATGTGCACCATATCTACGATTTCCACGTAGTGTTGCAACTCAACGATGTTAGCTATTTCCCGATTAAGTCTAGCCAAGAATCGCGCCATAGTGGCCTCACGATCTTCTTGTACATCAGCGCGAATCATAGCGATCTCCATCTCCTTGTAATAATCCTCCAGACTTTTGGTTCCTTGGGTGAGATTTTGGAGCTTTTGATACAACTCCCGATGATAATATGAAGGAATAAACCTTCGCCGCATCACAGCTTTCATCTCGGTCCAAGTGGTGATAGGACGCTCGCCATTTCGCCTTCGACTCGTGACAAATTGGTCCCACCAAATCATTGCATAATCTGAAAATTCAATGGCTGCCAATTTAACCTTCTTTGCCTCGGAATAATTGTGGCACTCAAACACTAACTCAATTTTCTTCTCCCATTCCAAATAAGCTTCCGGATCTGAATGTCCATGGAAAGGAGGAATAGTTAGTTTAATACTTTTAAGATCGTCATCATACCTTTCTTGTTCTCGTGATCCATGATGTCGTCGACCTCTCCTTCGTTCACTAACGTTTGAACCTTGATCACTTTCGGCCCCACTTGGTTCAGAAACTTCATTGTCTTGAAATTGTCTTCGATTTCGATTTCTAGGTGGACTTAGAGGAGTCCTTCCTCGGCGGCCTCTCATTTCCACTTGATCAAGACGATCTTGAATTGGTTCCAATTTTTGATCAAATAATCGTTCAAACTCGCGCAACATTGCTTGCATATTTAAATCTGGCACATTTCGTACAGGTTGTCTTTCTGCCATATTTTCATTAAAACTTCTAGACATAAGTAAAATTTTCCTCACTTACAAAAACTCACGGTTCACTCAGAAAGAAAAATATTTGTCGCACACGCTCGTGTTTACACTCTTCTAGGCTTTTTCTTTGATGTAAAACACACGTGCCTTTTACCTCTCGACCTCGTCTCACAATTTCGTAATTTGTCTCGATAGACTTAATTTGCTGCTTGAGGGTCGGTTTCAAAATAGGTTACAAAGGAATGTTGTGGGTGTAGGGTAGGCTAATCAAAATAAAATCAAGGCTAAGTGTGGCGTTGGGATGGGTAAATAATGGTAGGAAGGGAAACTTGATGATCGGAGTAATAAGTGATAATGATAAAAACTCGCAAGACTTTTCACTTTTTTTCTTTTTTTTCTTTTAACTCGATTTTTTTGTCACTTTTTTTTTGATTTTTTTAATTTTTTTTTTCGAATTTCTTCTTTTTTTTTAAATCCAATACAATAGTAAACTAAATACAAGGAAGAAAAAAAATTAAATTAAATTCCAACAAAATTTGTTTTTGATTTTTTTTACTTTTTTTACGTTACGAACCTACTTCGAGCTTGATACGAATGTCGGTACTCCTCGTTTTAGTAGCTCTGATACCAAATGATGTGATCCGGCTCGGTTGATGGAGTCGAGTTCACTTAATGATACGACCTCGGTTTAGTAGTTGAACCCGAGTCATTTAGTTCCCGATCGTAAACGAAGAAGTATATTAGACAAGAAGAAGATAGAATATATTTGAGTTCAAAAAAGTAAAGTAAGTCCGTGCAAAGTTGGATATGGATTTGGTTTAAGTTGAAATGGTATGACTAGAATGGTCGAGTTCGGTTTAGGATTAATTAAGAAATGGTATTTGGTTTTGGTACGTTTTGGTATTTGGGAATTGGTACGAAATGGTAAGGGATTTGGTACGAAATGGTAATGGTTCAAAAAGGTCAAGAGTGAACCAACACTAAAGAAAAGTGTCGACCCGAAACTTATAGGACCAAATTGATTTGGAAATGGTTGATAAGGACCTTGACCCGATACTTAGTAAAGTATGAACCAAAGGTATCAAAGGTGAACGCCACACTCGGGTTTAGGGAGTGATAAGTTCGAAAGAAAGACTCGGAAAGACGCCACTAGAAGCTAGATAAGTCTTACGGGTCCCGAACGAAATTTGAGAGAAAATGCCTCACAAATTTGGCAGCAATTCGTTACTTAAAAATGTCAAAAAGTCCTTTACAAAATGAAATTTCAGCTATTTATAATCAGCAACTAAGTTAGCCGGATAGTCACATACATTTTCTTAAAAGCTAAGCTAATGAATTCTTCAATGGCTTGGCTAGGTTCGGCTGAACTTGGAAAGCTTCTAGAATTCACATTGAACCTTGGACAACTTGAATGGTACATGGATGAGCTAGATTCGGTCAATGTGCATAAATAAGCTCATTTAATTTGTAGCTTTTGCTGAAAAGTGACCAGCCATTAAGAGGGATTTGAATGGCCAAATGAAGTGTGAACACTCGGTTTCAAAGAGTCTTTGTGTGTGAACATTCCAAAACCGAAAAGCCAAGAGTGTGAACTTCATGTGTGAACGGCATTATGCTGGTTCTTGAATCATTTAAAATCAGCTGAACATTCCTCATGCATGTAACGCCACATTCATTGAACCTATGATGCATGCACCTAGCTTAAATGCTTCCACCCACATTCGGCCAACCTACACAACATGAACAAATGAATTTAGTTGATCATTATTCAGCTGAATCATATTAAAAAAATTTAGACAACATTAATCCAAATAATTAAAACAAAACTCAATTAATTAAACTAAGTCTAATTAATTCAGTTTGGACAAGACACATTAAAACATGTATTAAGACTTATTTATGAGCTGTAGGAATTTAATTTGACTTAATAACATATAAGAAAACACAATTAATCATGCATAATTAAGTTTGACCAGATTTAAGACCAATTTAATAACGAAAATTAATTAAGCTTGTAAATAACTAATTTAACTAACTCAATTAATTATTTCAGCTACTATATGATTGACTAAGTTATTTTGAGCTAATTTTGAGCTGGTTCGAATTTAATGAGCTGAAGTGGAGCTTAATTCAGCTCGTAACAAAGTGCAAGGAAGGCTCATCGAGTTTGTCCAAGCTTCATCAATGCGTCCAACCAAAGTCTCGCCCCAAACTTGATCTACTAAGTCCGAAACAGCCTCCTTGAATTGTTTAGCTCGTGATCGGGTGATTGGACCTTGAGGCAGCTCCAAAGGCTCCTTGCTCGAGCTAGGTTGGACTTGAGGCGTGGTTGTATCACTTAAGTTGCCCGATCGTCGACGAGAAGTATTGGTTGATGTCGAATGGAGATAACTTTATGGAGTTGTTTTAAGCGGAAGTAATTAAAAGGGTTCAAAAATGGCTTGGTTTGGAGAATGGATAGGTTCGGTTTAACAAAGAAAATAAAGTTTAAGTAGATAGATAAAATGGAATGGAAATTGAACTCAAGCGAAGAACGATTCAATACCATGTAAAGTATTGCCCCGGGACTTATATTGCTTAAGGTGGGTTTAATGGAAGTCGAAGATGGACCTTGACCCGTTACCTATAGAGAGGTAGGAACCAAAGGTATAAAAAGGTGGATGAACGCCACACCAGGATGGTGATAAGTTCAAGGAGTCGGGTTGACGCCACTAGCGAGCTAGATAAGTCAGAACGAGACTCGTACGAAATAGGATAGGAGGAAACCTCACAATCAAGTTTAATAATCAGAATTGTCTAACCTTTTACAAAGAGAAATGAACTATTTATAGAGTTCAGATGATAGCCGAATAGTCATACTAAACAAGCTTAAAGACTAAGTAATTCGGCTTTAAATGTGTAAAACTAAACTAGAAATGTATCCATTAAAAGTGATGTCCAAATTCGGCTGTATGGATGTTCAATGGCCAACTTCATGAGTAAGGAAATGTACTTGAGGGCTGATGAATGCATGGGATGCCAATAGCTTTGTCTAGATTCGGCCAAGGTGTGAATGGACACTTCAAAAGATGTCTTTTGGCTGAATAGGTGCATAGGAAATTCAATGGTCAGCAACCGATGCATGTAGGTGGATATTCATGCACTCTTCCATTCATTGTATTGAATCATTCATGCATCATCTTTAAGGCAACCATTCATTGTAGGTAGTCATGCATGTACCCGAACATACATTGAACCAGAAATGTTCATGAATCCTCATTAATTGTGTTCCCACATGTGGATGTACCTACAAAAGATATAAACAAATTAGATTCAAGGTACATTCAGCTTAAATTAAATAATATCAAGAGATATTTAACAAATTAAAATAAAGACATAAATAAAATATAATTAATAATAAATTCGGCTAGCTCAATGATAGTCAAAATTCTTGATGAGCTGAATTAAGCTAGAAAATTCGGTTATGAGCTGTAGTAAAAATGATTAAAATAAAACTATCACTCAAATTATTCAAATAAAAAAATTAACGAGCTGGAAAGAAGCTAAATTGAGCTCAAATAGGTGGAATTGAGCTCAAGTGAGCTGATTGAAGTCGAATTGAGCTAAGGGAGCTGGAATTGAGCTGAAATTAGCTTGGACTAAGGTGCATGGTTTCTTCAAGGAGTTGGATCGAGCTTCCCCATCTTCAACGAGCTGATTCTCCTTCCCAAACTTGAACAATAAAGCTAAAATAGCTTCATGAATTTGCTTGGACCTAACTCGAGTCATTGGTCCCTTTGGGAGCTCGAGGGAAACAAGATTCAAGCTTGGTGGTGCTTGGGACGTGGTCACATCAGAAACTTAGGGGAAACTTTCGTGGTGGTCAATTGAGCAGATCGCCCTCGCTTTCTCAGCCTCAATAGACGTTTTATGCCTTCAATTTCTTTCTTTCTCATTGACGCATAAATCCTAATTTGTTTCAAGAAATTCTGGTCGATCTAATTTGCTTGCTGATTTCGTGTTCTTTGACAGATTCGGCTTGTGGGAGTTCATTCTTGGGAATCAATTTCGTGTTCTTGGTTTCAAGAAACCTCTTTCATAAGTGTTTCGTTCCTTGATTAGATCTTGCTGATTTTTAGGGTTCTTATTCCAGATTTTAATTTTCCAGATTTAATCTCGTTCTTTGTTTGATTTCAGATCTGTTCGTTTAGTGCTTTTGTAGGAGTTTCCCGTGACTTGGCAACTCGATCTTCGTCCGCGCGCATTCCTTTATCATTTGGTATCAGATTTTGGGCGTTTTGGGTGTTCTTGGTTGATTTCTAAACTGATCTCTATTTTTTAAAGCATAAACAGCAGTTTTACCCAGAAAAATTGTTCAAAAAAATTCATTTGAGTTGGTAAACGTTGTCCGATTAATCTGAAATTTTACATACATGTTTTTGGCACTGTGATTGAATATAAAAAATTATTCCCGCAAAAAAATCAGTCCAAAAAGTCAAAAAAAATCAAAAAAGACGAAATTCAATAAAAATTTAAAAAAAGATTCAGCGGGTTGAATTTGGTGCCCAAAATTTCCAGATCAAAAACTCAATATATAAGGACACTCCAGATTTAATTTCGTGATTTTTGGAGATCGGGAACACCTCGAACGAAGTTGTCAAGTTACTCCGTAGTTTTTCGGGTTTTCTGTTTTCAGCAATTTTTATTGATTCTTAGCTGTAGGTTTTCATTTGTTTACCTTTATTCTTCCTTTACATTATCTAACACCTTCTTGTTTCTTGTGTTAGTAGGATTTAAACGTGTGCACAACTTCTTCCTCGGTGCAACACGAATCAATTGGTGTCTCGTCAATTTTTGGCATCCTAGTGCAAATTAGGATTCTTTGGTAGTTTGGTTCACACTATCTAATTGGTTGATATAAACTCTGATAAAGAACTCACAAGATTGAATTCTACCTCATTGAGAATTTGAATTTTCTTTTTGAGTGATTAACGGTGAGGTTTGCTAACTTTTATTTTTGAGTGTTGAGTGTTTATTTTTACAGGTTTTTGAAAATGTCTAAAGGTGATAATAATGAGGACATATTTAAAAGATTCCAACAACAGTTGGACGAACAGGCTGCTGCACTTCGAGCGTTGACTGCTACTATCAATGAGGTGCGGTTGAATCAAGAGCCTCAATATCGAGATCATATTAAAGACGATGTGGATAACCAGCCTCCTGCTCATAGGCGCGCTCCTCGGTGTGTCCCTAGAACTGATTATGATCTTCATGATCGTGGACAACCCTCTTTTGCAAAACCAAAGAGCGAGCAGCAACGAGAACATCTCTTTCATACTCGCTGCCATGTACAAGGTAAGCTTTGTAGAGTTATTATTGATGGTGAAAGTTGCTCGAACGTAGCCAGCACGACGATGGTGGAAAAGCTTTGCTTAACCACTACCAAGCATCCACGACCTTATCAACTACAAGGGCTTAGCAACGAAAGCCAATTTAAGGTCACTCAACAAGTGCGCATCGCCTTTTCTATCGGTAAGTATCAAGACGAAGTCGTGTGCGACGTAGTACCTATTCAAGCCTGCCATTTGTTGCTAGGAGAACCATGGCAACTAGATTGAAAGGTCACTCACGATGGTCGTACCAATAGGTATTCTTTCAAGTATCAAGGAAGGAAAATCACCTTAGTGCCGCTCACTCCGGAACAAGTCCATGAGGACCAAATCAAACTGAAAAATTCTGTTGTTAAAACAAGTGAGGAAAAAAAAAGAGAATGAAAAAGAGCAAAAAGAGATTGAGAGTGAAAAGGAATGTGAAACAGAAAAGAAAATTGAAAAATAAGTTGAAGAAAGAAGAGAAAATGAGTTAGAAAAAGAAATAAAAGAAAAAGACGAGGAAAGGCTAGTGAGGAATGTTTTCACTAACCAAGATATGAATTTTTCTTGTGTTGCTACTTTTTAGGTTCCCGAAGGACCGAAAGATAAGTTTCAACTTCAATACCTCTCAAATGAAAGACGCTTTCATACGATCAACTTAGGCAAAGATGAAATCACACTACATGATCCCGAAGGTAAGCGAGGTAAGGAAATTTTAGAAACCGAGTCCAGTGCAGATTTGAAAATTATTGATAAAACTTTTGGCGACTTAGTTCTTAAAAGATCCCCTCATTTTGATCCGATTAATTGTTACTCTTTGATTGTGGTTGATAAAGTCATTACGAAAAGAAGCGTGATTTGTTATTCTCTTGATTTACCTTGTGTAAAATCCTCGAATTTGTCCAAATCTGTTTTGGAGAATAAGGTAACGAAATTTTCCAAATTTGTTTTCAACTTATAGTCGTGCCTTAAACAGTTTATGTGGTTGTACATGAAGTTTGAGTTCCATTTGACAAAGGTTAACTCAACAACGGAGATTCGACTACACTATGCCCCCGATGAGCAAAGGTTTGTTTTAAATGAAAAAGGTAAAATCGACCCTTATTCTTTTGCTTATCAAGGTAAGATGCTTGAAACCTTTGAAACACTTTTGTACTCCTCGGATAGCGACAAAGATCGTGTTGATGAACACTTAGATCGAAACGTGCTTGACTGTCCTATTTTATTTATTGATGATAAATCTATTTTGATGGTTGATAAAAAGATTCTTGTTTTTGATAATGCATGTGTGAGTGAATCTATAAACCGTCGATTAATGCATGGTAATCTGAATCTGCCCATTCACATGCGTTATACCTGTTCTATTATGCTTATAATTGGACTACAAGCTTGTTTGCGTTGCTATTTACTATTTCATGGCTATTCTTTTCAGTGGACTCAATTGCCATTAGTCCCGTTCGATCGAGGAAAGTCGAGTTCATTTGATTTTTTTAGATTCGAGGACGAATCTTTTTGAGGAAGGGGGGAATGATACGAGTCATAAAGGCCCAATCCAAGTTCAAGAACGTGATGGGCTCAAATTGCCACAAGGCCCAATAACGAGATCAAAGGCCCGACAAATGCGGTCCAAACTAAATGGGACCATTCAAGAGCTTGTTAGCAAGGCCTTAGATTCATACACGAGAGAACAAGAAAATCAAGATTCACTTTCTTGTTTTCAAGAAAATCAAGAAATCGAATCTTGGCCCAATTTTGCTGTTCGAAGAGATTTCAAGAATCAAGAAAATCAAGATTTCAAATCTTGGAAATCTTGGTCCAAGAAACCAAATCTTGCAGCCAAAACGCATTGGATCTCCGTTACGAGCGTCAACGACCCAATTTTGGTAGGAGATGGATCACGAGCCCAAATTCTTAAAGGCGAGGCCCAATAACCAAAATCCAGCCCAATCAAGAAATTTCTTCATACTTAGTTGAAAATCAGGCCAAAATGACAAAAGGCCAATTTGTAAACATCTTACTTGTTTAATTTAATTTTTTAATCTTTAGGAGCATTACATGTAAAATTCGGCCCAAAACAGCCCATATAAGTGCATGGCCGAATTTACCTTGTTATTTTATTAATTAGGTTTAATTTTTTATTAGTTACTTGTGAGATTAGGATTTGTTGGAGGCCTATATAAGCATTGGCCAGCCACCCTTTGTGAAAACATCTTATTATCATTCAATACATTAAATTTCAGTTTGTTAGAGTGCAGAATTTTCTTTGGGGTTTTCTCTAAGAATTCTCTCTTGAGCTTTCTTTAGAAGTTGTTTTAACAATCTTTTGATTGTAGGAGCCATCTTCAACCTTCTTCTTGCCATCGATATTCTTTGGAGGGGAGATTAGAGCCGTTTGAAGAGATTTGTGAAATCTTTCGGGATTTCAAGGATCTTTAGGACTTATCCTTTAATTTTTGCTGTTCAATTTCTTTTATTTAATTCTACTTGTGCCGAATCTTAATTCTAATCTATTTGCTGTTTTATTTGTGTTTCCAGCCCTCGTTTATCTTAAAGAATTGATCAATTTCACTTTTTGCTGGAGTTCGACAATCAGCCCTAAATCCCCAAATTCTAGGGTTCTTGCCGAATGCACACTTATTCTTCTTGGGTGAATTTGGTTGTGGAAACTTAGGGGAAACTTTCGTGGTGGTCAATTGAGCAGATCGCCCTCACTTTCTCAGCCTCAATAGCCGTTTTATGCCTTCAATTTCTTTCTTTCTCATTGACGCATAAACCCTAATTTGTTTCAAGAAATTCTAGTCGATCTAATTTGCTTGCTGATTTGGTGTTCTTTGACAGATTCGGCTTGTGGGAGTTCATTCTTGGGAATCAATTTCGTGTTCTTGGTGTCAAGAAACCTCTTTCATAAGTGTTTCGTTCCTTGATTAGATCTTGCTGATTTTTAGGGTTCTTATTCCAGATTTTAATTTTCCAGATTTAATCTCGTTCTTTGTTTGATTTCAGATCTGTTCGTTTAGAGCTTTCGTAGGAGTTTCCCGTGACTTGGCAACTCGATCTTGGTCCGCGCGCATTCCTTTATCACTTGCTTTTGAGTTCTTTCTTTCCATTCTTTCATTTACTTTAAACCGAACCTTAATATTCATATTTTAAACCCTTCATTTGAACCCCTTGAATAGCTTCCACATAATTTATTTAGAAACATCTTTTTTGAACAAACTGAACGATACTTTCTCGTAGACGATCGAGCAAACTCGCATACGACTCGACTCTTCCCGAGGTGATTCGTATCATTTTCTATCAGAGCTACTAAAATGAGAAGTTCATGTGACGAAATCATTCACGAGCTAGTCCAAGTGTACGCAAGTAAGTAGGATCCGGAAAAAAAAAATTCATATACCGAAGTTTTCTCATTTTGACTGGTTTGTTGCTGTTATTATAAAAGCAAAAATCTACGCAGCCGAAGAAAAAAAAATCGTGTACAAAAGTGCTTCTATTGTATTTAGTTTGCTGATATAGTACAAAAAAAAGTTATACAAGTTTGAAAAAAAACCCGAAAAAAAAATTCAAAAAAAAGTGATTTATGCAATTTTTTTTTGCTAGTTGAACGTCAAGTCTTGATCTGATATAGTTTCCTGATCCATCTTCTGTTCTAAACCCCCTAATCATATGCACGCCACACTTTCTTACCCAATTCCCTGTTCTTTCAGCCAACCTTAAACCTATACGCGTCTCCCTTGTTACCTTATTGAAACCGACCTCTAAGCCTACGATAAAGCCTTGGCAAGTCCGACTACAAAGTTGCGAGAGAAAAGATTGAGAGGTAAAAGGCACGAGCGAGTGAGATCATTCGAGCGGAGGTAAAAGCCAAACGAGTGTAAACACGAGCGGGAGTGACACCTTTTCCTTCTTCTTTCTGAGCGAAATTGTGAGTTTTGTGGTGAGGTACTTAATTTTTTTTATTTTGTTTTGTGATCTAACATTTTCTTTTTAGCAACAAAAATCATGTCACGCGAAGAGTTCACCGAATCGGAATACCAATACTTGGTTTAAGAAATGCGAAGAATAGCGACTAAACGAGACCAAAGTGATCGAGTTTCTTCAAGTCGTAAAATGGAACCAAGAACCCCACGAAGATATACCCCCGACTACTACCTGAAAAAAAGTCCCAATCGTGATTCCTTTTCGCCATCTATGTCGAGACAAAGAGATTCATACTATGACTCATATTCATCAGCGAATTCAAGAAGTGACTTCGATCGAAAGTCCTTTTCATCAAGAAATTCGAGAAGACGAGAAGCCGATTATGATTTTGATTCATTCCAAGATGTCGTTCAGAGAGAAAGACATACTCCTAGTATATCTTCAAGAAATCATTCAAGGAGTATTCTTCACGAAGTTTTGATTGTGAATCATACGCAAATAGTTCTTCATCTTTCGAACAAGATTTGTATTCTCGTCATTCTTTTGTACATTCTTGTAAAGAGAAAACAAAGAAAAGAAAAGAAAAAGAAAAAGAAGAAAAAGAAAATGAAATAACAAGAAAAGAGAGGCAAGAGGCAAGTAAGAGAGAAAATGAGTGAATCTTGAGAGAACTTGAAAAAGCCTTTGGAAAGCAAAAAGAAAATGAAAAAGAAAATGAGATTGAAAAAGAGAACGAAAAGAAATTTGAGAGTGAAAAAGAAGATGAAAAAGAAATTGAAACAAAAGAATCGAGTGAGAAAACAAGTGAGCAAGTGAGGATTATTTCTACTAACCCACTTGTTCGATCTTCTTGTGAATTTTTCAGGTTCCTAGAAGTTTGTGCGACCAATTCCATCTACATTACCTTCCAAACAAGAGGTGTTTTAGGTTGTTCGAAAAAGGTAAGTTCACGAATGACAGCCACCCCCTTGCAATTGAAGGTAAGAAAGGTAAGGATTCCTTATTTATTGATTCGAGGCCGTTTGAATACAAAGTTGCTCATATAGATTTTTATGGCCTTATTTTTGAAAATCTTCCATCTTTTGATTTGGTTAATTACTGTTCACATACTAATGTTAACGATGTTGTTTCAAAAGATGTCATGAAGATTCCGTCCTATGACATGTTTTATAACGACAATTCTGTTGATTCTGTTGGATTGGTTTATCCTGTGCAAATTGTGAATGTGTGTAATAGTAGTTTTTCACGTTTTGATTTGTTTGATTATAAAAATTCTTTGAATTCATCTTTCTGTTTAAACGTGCCTATTCAAATGATTTGTGATGGATTTGAATTTCTGAAAGGTCGCATGATCACAACTTCTTTGCTCGATATATGCGTTAAAAGATTTTTGCATGAAGTAATTGATCTATTTGACTTTGTTCTTCAAGATAAATCTCTGAAATTTTGTGTGAGATTTCCATGCGTTGATCTATCTGTTCGAGTAGAAATTACGATGCAAGATTGTTCGAGTATTTGCATGTTTAAGTTTCCTTTGATTTACTTGCAGGATAACATGTTGCATCGTTTCTTTGGTGAAAAAATTTATATGCTTGGTTGTGCCAATTTTTCAAGTCTGATTGAACGAGTGAAATTTGAATCATGCGATGAGTTGATTATATTTTCCTTATTTAACATGTTGCCTGCTAAATCAAATGATCAAGTTCGTGTGTTCAAGCCTGGTATTTGCTACATGAATTCATTTTATGGAAACATTAAGCGCTTTGCATCATTTACATTCAAATTATGTTTGTGATACGAACCGTCTCGGGAAGAGTCGAGTCGTATGTAGATTGCCTGATCGTCTACGAGAAGTTACGTTAGGATTAGTTGAGTTGAAAGTATAGTCAGAGTAGAAAGAGGGGTACGAATGGAATGGTAGGAACGAAAGGGTAGGAACAAAATGGTATGAACAAATTGGTCGGTTTAGGTTCGATTAGGTGAAGAAGAAAGAACGGGTTTGAACTACTAAAGGTACTTTCAAGAACTAAATACCGAAATGGTATCGACCCGTTGATTTAGCCTTTTGAGTTCGGTTATAGGTTTGGTAAGGGAAACCTCGACCCACTATCTAACAAGATAGGAACCTTGGTATGATGAACGCTACACTACGAATAGTGATAAGTTTGGGTACGACAAAGAACACGGTTGACACAACTAGAATGCTAGGAACGCCAAACGAATATTTGAACAAAATATAAGAAAAGTATGCCTCACAATTTCGGCAGCATAACATTAACAGAAGTTTCAAAAAGTCCTCTAAATGGAAATTGAACAAGTATTTATAAGCCTAAGTCTAGGCAGTCGAATGGCCTTTCATACTTACACATTAATTAAAAGAAAATTCTAGAAAAATAACTCTTAATATGCATGACCAGATTCGGTTTTGGGAATGGTGGATGAATGCATCTTCATGCTTAAGAAAACTCAAAGTGAATGCATGATATCTAATGGTCACTTGTAGATTCGGCCAACCTTGTTAAATGAAGCAATGTTTGGCCAAAAAGTATGAATTAATTGTGGACACTCCAAGGGCCATCATGTGTGTGAAACCGAATGTTGAAGAGTCTTCTAATGTGAACAAGGTGAACCGAATGGTCTTGCCATGTGAACATAGGTGTGAACGAATTAAGGAGAGTCATGGGGAAGCTAATTGGCCAAACTATCTTCATGCATGTGTGAGTGCCCTTTGGCCGAATGGTCACCTTGGAGAATGAAGAGATAGCACACCATACATGAATGGAAACATTCATGAACCTTAAAGACATTGAATATGGTCATACATGCACTTGGCCGAACATGCACCTAAGAGATTCAAGCCCCCCAACCGTCCATGCACATTCAAAATTCTTGCTTGCTTTTAATCTCCATATGTCCATTGCGTTCCTACAAGAAATGTGAACATAATTAATTCAAACTAATGTGAACACAAATATCAACATTAAATTCGATTATGACAAATTTAATTATCATCAATAAACACTTTTAAGACATACTTAATATAACTAATGTGAACTAAATTTAATATGTAGGATATTAATTAACTAATTATTGAACTTATTAATTAAAAAGTCAATAGTAGTCAAATGAATTCAAAGTGAACTCCATGAGCTGATGGTTAATTCATGAGTTAAACCCGAGCTGGGCCTAAACTCTTGAGCTGATAATGAGCTGGTCCCGAGCTAATGAGCTGGTGTGGAGCTACATGGGAGCTAACTTTAACTGAAGGTGAGCTTGGTGAGCTGAACTGAACTCGTAGAAAAGTTCGGCATGAATTTACAAAATGGCCACTAACTGGTTCGATAGGTCTAGCATTGACATCATCCCACACATGCTGAACTAAAGCTATAACAGCTTCTTTAAATTGTTTTGCACGAGCCCTTTGTGATCGGCCCTTGAGGTAGCACCATCGGATCTTGGCTTGGACTTGACTTATGGGAAGCCGTGATCATATCAGTTTGCTTGATGTTCAAACTTTTGATAAGAAGGTGAAATTCAATGATTTGGGTTTCAATTTTGATTCATTTATTAATCACCTTGTTTGGCCACATCTGAAATTTTCGTTTCATTTCGAGAAGGTAAGGCCAACCTATGTTTTTGGAATTGAATCAAATTTCCATGGTAACTTTCCTTTTCCATTTAAGTCCATAGTTTTCGATAATACTAACCAGTCTTATTTTTGTGAATTCCACCCCTCGAGGAGCAAGACATGTCATGGTGCGTCACCACCTATTCAAATTTATCAGAGTAATAGGTTTGTCTTACGTTATCTATCCAAAGAGAGAAGATTCATTTTGACCGAGAAAGGTAAATCCAATCCTCAATTGTCTTCTCTTCATATTCGTCAAGGTAAGTCATCTGAAAATTTTCAAATATCTTTGCTCAATTCGATTGAAGTTGAAAATTCCATTGATTGGTTGTTTGGAAATTATTTATACTTTGATGTGATGGATTTTTCCTTTTGGCATTGTAATGATGTGATTATTATGTTGGAATTTGGAGACACTCCTCATGTTGTTCAAAAACGAAAGAAAGAGTTAGCATACCTGTGGCCATGGCATACCTTGCATGAGTAAGACAAGGGATCAAATGAGTTGCTATATTCAATTAAAGAAATTAAAATGTTTTGGATGAGGAATAATGTGTTTAAGTGCCTGCCATCATTTTCAACCAATTATCCCTTGATCCATCTTAGTTTTCATGTTTGTAACGATGGTCTAACGAAACTCTTTGATAAATTTACGTATGCTTGCTTTGTCCAATTGAGATTTTTGGCATATGTTCGATTGAATGAATATTTTATGAACTATCGAACACATTTGAATTTGACTCCTTTGAGTTTCTTTTTACCAGCTGTGGTAAGAATTTTTCAGGTTTGTGTGACATCTTCCATCCCATTTGATCGAGGAAAACCATGCACGAGTTAAAGTTCTCAAATGGATAAACGGCTCGACTTGAGGACAAGTCGCCTAAAAGATGGGGGGAATGATACAAGCACGCCCCGCTAACTTTATCGAGCAAGTCTGTCAAGCCAAGCAATAACATGTGGGCAAGCTGATCCCAGCTCGTTTCCAGCTTCACGAGCTCCGTCGAGCTCAAATCCAACTTATTCGAGCTCAATCCATCTTTCCTGAGCTAAACCGAGCTTACTCCTAGCTCACTTTCAACTCACGAGCTAAACCTTAGCTCAACTTCAACTTAGGAGTTTAATCTCAGCTCAACTTTAGCTCACGAGCTAAAGCTTAGCTCATTTTAGTTTATCTCGGTTTTGTCTTTAATGCATTAAATAAAATTTGCACATATTTATTTAAGCATTAAACTTGTCTTATATTAATATTTGTTATTAATATGTCATAGTCATTATATAAATTGATTATGTTCACATAGCTGAATTAATGCATGACATTAATGTGTTCACATCATGCCAAATTTATGAGTGTTCATGAGATATCTTAATGACTTGTTTATTTCATGTAGGTACATCCCTTTGGACGGTACAATGTATGGATGAAGAAACATCTCTTTTGGGTATTTCACACTCATGAATGAAGAAGTATTAAATGCTGGTGCATGTACGGCTAGATGCAAGGTTTCTACAAATTCATGCATGTGTCGAATGCATGTATGGACATTAAAGGCTAGTCCATGAATGGATCAAATGCATGGGATGATAGAATGCATGAATGGCTTAAGTGCATGTATGGTGGCTGTCTCCTAACTTTCCAAGGCACTTATTCGGCCAAGAAGTAGCTGTTCGCACTTTGAATTGACCTATAAGCTACTACACATGCATGGATGGGTTCAAGAACGTTCAAAGGAAGGAAATAACTCAATAATTCAACACATTGATTGAATTAAGTGTATGCACAAAGGGGAGAACGAATTTACTAGGTTCATGCTGCCATTTATGAACCTACATGCTATTAAAGAGTTTAATTATGAGGATACATGCTCCATACAAGTGCATGAATGTCCCAAGGAGATGAATGCAACCTTTGGTGCACATACAAGTCACTTGAAGCCTTTCTTTATGATTAAGTAGTCATGCACACACTTAGGGGGAAGAAAGTGTCCATTCAACTAGTTCATGAATCTGCCGAATTTATGAACTATTTTAATACATTAGAGTGAACATTTTTATTATTGTGTGAACACCTAGATGTCGAATTTGAATGGTCATCTATGTGCCTATAAATATTTGTTTTCTTTCAATTGTAAGGGACTTTTTGCCAAATTTTTTATTGAATTTAATCTTGTGAGAATTTTCTTCTCTAAACTTTGTTTGAGACTTTGTTGACTTATCTACCTAGTAGTGGCGTCAACCCTGTTTCTTTCACCCTTATACCGAGGTTCCTACTTTGTTAAGTAGTGGGTCGAGGTTCTATCATTTTCATTTTCGCCTTGAAAGCCTATAAGCATTTGGGTCGATATTTTCTAATATTGGTTCGTGCTTGCTTTTGAGTTCTTTCTTTCCATTCTTTCATTTACTTTAAACCGAACCTTAATATTCATATTTTAAACCCTTCATTTGAACCCCTTGAATAGCTTCCGCAAAATTTATTTAGAAACATCTTTTTTGAACAAACCGAATGATACTTTCTCGTAGACGATCGGGCAAACTCGCATACGACTCGACTCTCCCCGAGGCGATTCGTATCATTTTCTATTTGGCTTAACGGTCTTCTCTAAAATCAACTCGATTTCTCGATTCGACACTTCCACCTGATCGTTCGATTGTGGGTGATAAGTTGTAGCGGCTCGTTACACCACATCGTATTTTTTCAAGAGCGTATAAATTACTTTGTTGCAAAAATGCATCCCTCGATCGCTGATTAAGGCCCGTGGCGTGCCAAACTTGGAAAAAATACAACTTTTCAAAAAATCGATTACTGTTTTGGCATCAGCACAACGAGTGGCTTTTGTTTCCACCCACTTTGACACATAGTCAACAGCAAGTAAAATATAAATGTTCTCGAATGATGAGACAAAAGGGCCCATAAAATCAATGCCCCATATATCAAAAATTTCACAAACATGTATAGGGTTTAGAGGCATTTCATTTTTTCGGCTCAAGTTTCCTACCCTTTGACATTTTTTGCAAGTTTTACAAAACAGATACGCGTCACAAAAAATATTTGGCCAATATAGTCCACATTCGAGGACTTTATGCGCAGTTCGTTTAGGGCCAAAGTGTCCACCACATGCATAAGAATGACAAAAGGATAGAATTGATTTTACCTCAGTTTCAAGATACGTCGACGAATTACCTAGTCGGAACATTACTTCCAATGATAGGGGTCGTCCCAAATATAGTATCGAGACTCATATCTAATCTTATCTTTTTCAGATCGCGAAAGGTTAGGAGAGACCATACCTGTAGCAAGATAATTCACCATGTCTGCATACTAAGGAAAAATCATCTGGGCAGCAAGCAAGTTTTCATCCGAAAAATCATCTTTAAGTGGCGTTACGTCCTTTGATGGAGGAATTCGGCTCAGATGGTTAGCCACCAAATTTTTATGTCCCTTTTTATCTTTTATTTCGAGATCGAATTCTTGCAGAAGTAGTATCCACCTTATAAGTCTCGATTTTGCTTCCTTTTTCCCGATCAGATATTTGAGGGTTGCATGATCAGAAAAAACCACAATCTTAGTTCCTAATAAATATGAACGAAATTTTTCTAAGGCAAAGACTATAACTAGAAACTCCTTTCCAGTGGTTGAATAATTGATTTCGGCAGGGTCCAAAGTTTTAGAGGCATAGGAGATGACGTGTGGTTCCTTCTCGATCCTTTGTCCAAGGACTGCTCCCACTCTATGGTCACTAGCATCACACATTATCTCGAAAGGATAACTCTAATTTGGTGGTTGAACAATTGGTGCCGAAACGAGCTTATGTTTGAGTATGTCAAACACTTCTCTGCACGATTGGTCAAACTCGAATTCCTTGTCTTTCTGTAATAAGTGCAGAGAGGTTGCGCAATCTTTGAAAAATCCTTAATGAACCATCTGTAGAAACCTGCATGACCAAGGAAAGATCGAATCTCCCTCACAGTTGTGGGGTATGGTTGTGAGTTAATGATGTCGATTTTTACCTTATCGACAGAAATTCCCTCAGCAGAAATAATATGACCTAGAACTAATCCCTTGTCTACCATAAAATGGCATTTCTCATAATTTAGAAAAAGATTAAATTATAAACATCTTTTTAAATTTTTTGCAAGATTAGTTAGACATACCTCGAAGGACTCACCATATACAATAAATTCGTCCATGAAACCTCGATAATTTTCTTTACGTAGTCTGAAAATATACTTACCATGCACCTCTGAAAAGTGGCTGGTGCGTTATAGAGTCCAAACGGCATCCATCTGTAAGCGAATGTGCCAAATGGACACGTAAACGTCGTCTTTTCCTGATCCTCCGGTGCCACTAGAATCTGGAAAAACCCTGAGTAACCATCAAGACAACAATAGTGAGACTTTCCAGCTAAATGTTCTAACATCTGGTCAATAAAAGGAAGTGAAAAGTGATCTTTCTGAGTTAAGGAATTCAACTTCCTGTAATCAATGCAGACTCTCCACCAGTTTTGAACCCGAGTGGGAACCATCTCACCTGTCAAATTCTTAATTACGGTCACACCGATCTGTTTTAGGACTACGTGGGCTGGGCTAACCCAATTGCTATCAGAAATGGGATAGATCATCTCGGCGTCAAGTAGCTTTTGGACCTCTTTTCTCACCACTTCCATCATAGGCGGGTTGAGACGCCTTTGAGCCTCTCTTTTAGGAACAACATTATCAACAACCTAAATTTTGTGCATGCAAGTCGATGGACTCAATCCCTTGATGTCGGCTATTGTCCACCCAATTACCTCTTTATAGTCCCTAAGGACTCGTACCAAATTTTCTTCTTCTAGCCCAGAGAGTTTACTCGAGATTGTCACCAGTAGTGTATTTCTTTCTCCAAGAAAAGCGTACTTCAAGTGGTCTGGGAGTGGTTTGAGTTCCAACTCCGGAGCCTGCAAAACAGATGGTACGAGCTTAGTCTGTGAAGGACTTAATTCAAGAAAGTTACCAGGGTTTCTCCATTGTTGCGCCTCCATATGAACCATCGTTTCGTGAACCGAATCTTCAAAGTTTATCCATTCCCTTAGTTCCTTAATGGCATCAAAGTCCAAACTTCTACAAATGATAGTTTGTAATTCATCCTTATCATGATATTCCAAGTGTAACTCAGTTAAAGGATCAATAATATCAATGTTAGAAACATTAGAAATCATGCTAGGAAGGTTCATGGGCTCGTAGACATTGAATTTTACTACTTCCCCATCGAACTCCATAGTATCCCACTTCTTACATCAATCTTTGTTTGTACGGTACTCAATAATGGCCTTCCAAGAAGTATGTATGATGCATTGGCCGAACTGTCATCCTCCATATCGATAATGTAGAAGTATGCAAGAAATATTAGCTCATTTACCTTGACAAGAACATCCTTTAATACTCCCTTCGGATGTACCACAGATCTATCTGCAAGCTGGATTATCACACCTATTTCCTTTAAAGGACCCACGTTAAGTAGTTTATAAATTGACAAAGGCATAACATTAATTGATGCGCCTAAGTCACACATTGCTTTTTTAATACCAACACTACCTATTTTACAGGATATGAAAAACATACCTTGGTCCTTACATTTGGGCGGTATTTTCCGTTGCAGAACGGCGGAGACATTCTCTCCGGCACTTACCTTTTCATTTCCCAAAAGTTTCCTTTTACTCGTATATAACTCTTTCAGGAACTTCGCATATCGTGCGATCTGCTTAATTGCATCGAGAAGAGGTATGTTGATTTCCACCTTTCGGAAGGTGTCAAGGATCTCCTTTTCGTCTCACTCCTTCTTACATTGGACAAGTTGTCTGGGAAATGGAGGTGTTACTGCAAATGACTTTTGTGGTGCCGACTCTACTGGAGCCTCTGTGTCAAGGTTCTCCCTATCTTGACTTGTGTCGTAGGCACGACTAGTGTCGTGGCCGGACTTGTGTCAGGTACGGGCTCCAAAACCTTCCCATTCCTTAGCGTCATAGAGCTTGCATTGTGTCATGGATTTGGCTCAGTCTGGGATGGCAGCTTACCTTGGAACTCCAAACGGCTAACTGTGAGTGCGAGTTTGCTTACTTGCTTGTCCAACTCCTGCAAATGCATGTCAGTTTTTTGTTGGAATTTCTCAATACTGTTGGCTAACCTTTCCACTATGGCTTCCAACGATGACTTCAGGGGTGGCATCTGTTGATTCTACAATGGCCTCTGTTGAACTGGTTGATTGAATCATGGATTCGTCCCATAACTAAGATTTGGGTGATCTTTCCACCCCACATTATACGAGTTCGAGTAGGGGTCATATCGTCTTTGGAGAGGTCCTGGAAAGTTCCCGACAGCATTCGCTTGTTCTGCTGAATCCTCCTGTAAAATCAGACATGAGTCCGTCGGGTGGTCTGGCTTGGCACAAATTTCGCATAACTATGCTGGGCCTATTTTTTCTGAATGCAAAGTTTGAACAACATTAGTCAGCTTATCAATCTTATCTTCCAGAGACAAAGAACTTAACCCATGAACCCGTCTCGTGGGTTCTGTAACCGGTCGGAATTGTTGAGAGTTGCCAGCCATGGTTGAAATCAACTCTCTCGCTCTCTGAGGCGTCATGTTAACAAGCGCCCCCCCACTTGCAGCATCTATCATTTTCATTTCCATCGGGAGTAAACCCTCATAAAAATACTGCAATAGTGACTGCTCAGTCAGTCCATGTTGCGGGCAGCTTGCACACAACTTTTTATATTGCTCCCAGTAATCGTAGAGCGACTCAATGTCTTTCTGACGGATTCCTACAATGACCCTCCTTAGTTCGGCTGCTCGGGCTGCAGGGAAAACCTGTCAAGAAACAAACGAGACATGTCAGACCATGTATTGACAGATCCTAGAGGCAAATAAAATAGCCACTCTCTAGCAGAGTCAGCTAGTGAGAAAGGAAAAGCACGAAGTTTGATTTGGTCTTCACTTACTCCCTGAGGCTTCATGCTTGTGCACACCATATGGAATTCTTTAAGGTGAGTGCGGATTTTCATTTTGTAGTCCATGAAAAGTGGGCAGTAGGTGGATCAAACCCGACTTTAGCTCGAACTGCGTTCCTCCTGCTAGATAGGTTATGCATAAGGGCTGTTTTTCATCCGGTGCCGTTGCGAGCTGGTGTATAGTTTGTTCAGCCATCTCGTCTAGTTCGTCAAAATATTCTTCGGTGTAAGATATAGTTTCAAATCTGAGATTTGGCTGTTTACCACGTCGTATGGCTTCTTTTCGTAGTTGTCGGGCCAATTTCTCAATTTCTGGCTCAAACTCTAGATTTCCTGGTTCTAATCTGGTCATAAGGTAGACAAACAAAAGTTAGAGAATATCTCCAATCCTCGGCAACGGCGCCAAAATTTGATGGGCGTCGAATCCACCAAAAATAATTCCTACAAAATAGTTCTAATTAGTAGTAGAGTGGTAGTAGGGTCAAGTCCACAGGGATTGGATGCGATAATCAACTTTTGAGTCTGGCTTATGAATAGGATGTCGTGTCAAGGGTCGTGGCTAGAGTCGTGCCCACGACTCAAAACGTACCAGCTGAAAAAAGAAGCAAATAAATAAGTAAAGTGGGGGATTTTGAAATTGATTAGAAATTAAATAATTAAATAAATCAGAAATTAAATTGGGATTTGCAGTCAAATGTAATGAGCCTTAGCTTTAGACTCGGTCATGTAACACCCCTTACCCGTATCCAAGGCCGGAACAGAGTATGAGGCATTACCAGACTTAACAATACACATTGACGAAAACCAGGCCATAAAATTTCATTTAATTCAAAACTTTTCGAACACATGCATAACAAACAAAGCTAACTATATCATCACATCAAAACATAGGACATGGCACGATGAATTAAACTTATAAACCATAATAGATAAGGACTACATCTCATGATCATATACGATAACTCAATGCAGACTGATACGTATGGTCAAAATCATAATGAAAATTACATATCACAAACCAACTTCCTATACATGCCACTCACTTGATATTTCTAATATTTAAATTAATTCTCACAAAAATGATAGTTTGATAGTGTGATTTTGCCTCCGACGATCTCCAACCCCGAGCCGACCTGCCAATACTAAAGAAATGGAGAGGATGGGTAAGCTTTACGCTTAGTAAGTTCATATGAAAATAATAAGCAATTACTACCATGCTTTTCAAGATAAAACACTATAATTGTACAATTACACATGTTCAGGACAGGCTATTTTCTGGAGTCCCAGTGTAAAAAAATTCATATCTCGAGGTACAAAACTCGAAATCCAATTCCGTAAATTTTTCCTAAATCTAGACTCATATTTCTACTTACTAATTTTTTTCTAGAACTATTGGTTTGGCCATTTAGTACAGTTTATTAGTTAAAGTCTCCCTTGTTTCAGGGTATGAATAATCTGACCCCTGTACGCTACGAACCAAATTTCTCCCTGTAAAGAATTCCAACAACCATGTCATTTGTTTCCCTTAAAAATAGACTCAATAAGGAATCCATGAATGTAAGGTATGGCTCTTAATAATTTTTTTACAATTTATGGTGAATTTCTAAAGTCAGAACAGGGGATCTCGAATTCATTCAGACTCTATTTCACAAGAATTCAAATATCACACGATATAGAATTCTTTTGCTTCCCCTGTTTATTTTATGTGAAAATAGACTCATTAATCTTTATTTTCATATATCATTTGCATTTTTATTCAACTTCCACGATTTTTGGTAAATTTTTAAAATCACGCAACTGCTGCTGTCCAACACTGTTTTTCTACTAAAGTTCACTTTTACACAATTCACTTAATCCATTCCATTTTACCGAGGTTCGCTCAAATATCGAGCATATTGCTCATAAATTCAAATAAACATATACTTGCACTTGTTCATCACATAATCACTTTCACATGTATTTTCATTTAATCGATTTTCCGTTGAACTCATCGAAATAATAACAGATACACAATTGCCTGCACATTTTCTCATTTCCACACTTGTAGCCGAAGCTATCCGGTACACGTAGTAGCCTGCACTTAGTACTACACATGCGACCAATTATCCGGTACACGTAGTAGCCTGCTCATAGTACTACACACGTGACCTAACCATCTGATACACGTAGTAGCCTGCACTTAGTACTACACACGTGATCGAAGTTATCAGGTACGCATAGTAGCCTGCACTTAGTACTACACATGCGACCAACAATCTGGTACACGTAGTAGCCTGCACTTAGTACTACACACGTGACCTCACAATAGCTCATTTGTATCGTTTCTATTCCGAAGGTTCAACCGGGAAATTCCTCACTTTTCAACATTTTATTAAATTGTACGTAATCAATTTAAATTCATAATTTACATCAAATAACTATTTGATAGGCAGCCACATTTCATATGATATCAAAATATATTAACATAAAAAGAATCGATAGATTATTTATATACAAACTTACTCGAAGTGTCGATCTCACTATCCATAGTACCAATTGTCCATTCATAGTATAATAAGACACAACTCAAATAGCAAATCAGCTTTTAAGAATTTACATAACATAAATCACATATTTCATATATCACTTGTCATGTATCATCATTTTCTTGCATTTCATGTAACATTCTTTCATGTCATATTTCCACATCATAAACACCATTCCATCAACTTTTCCAATATATTAAATCATACAATATATGCAATAATAGTAAGAAATATAATTCAAACATAACATTGCATTATTATTATCATACGAACTTACCTCGATACAAAATATTAGCACTCGGCCTATTCCTTGTAAACTTTGTTTTTCCCTCGATCACGACTTGAATATCATTTCTCTTGATCTATAATACCAAATTAATTTATTTAATACATACATTCATCAAAACAGCCTTTAATACAAACTTTGGAAAAATTACCATTTTGCCCCTAAACTTTTGCATAATTACACTTTTGCTCCTAGGCTCGGGAATTAAACTTCATCCCTTATTCTTATGTTTTATGACATGCTGATCATTTTTCCCTTCTATGAAAACATCTAATTCTCACTCTAACATGCACTTATGACTATTAAGTATTTTTACCAATTAAGCCCTTTTACTCGTTTTCACTTAAAACCGAGTAGCACAAGCTGTCTAACATAATTTAAAACCTCATATTCTATCATAAAACACCAAAATACACAAATTTCACCTATGGGTATTTTTCCAAATACGAACCTAGGTTGAATTATTGCTAGCATAAGCTTAATCAAGTTACCGAGATTCCAAAAATGTAAAGAACTTGAAAAATGGGGCTAGAACGGACTTACTATTGAGCTTAGAAAGCTTGAAAACCCTAGCCATGGAGTCTCCCTTGGTATACACGTCCATGGTGAAGAAGATGAGCAAAATTGGCTTTTAATTTTGTATTTTAATTCATTTACCCCTAAATGACCAAAATGCCCTTTTTACTAAACTTTCCAAAAATTCCATCCATGTCCAATTTTGTCCATAAGCTTAGAAATGGCTCAAATTTCTATTTAAGACCTTCTAATTAATATTTCAAAGCAATTTCATACTAGAAACTTCTAGAATGCAAGTATTGCAACTTATTCAATTTAGTCCCTAACTTCAAATTAAGCACTTTATGCATAGAATTTCTTCACGAAATTTTCACACAATCATGCAATCATATCATAGACCTCAAAATAATCATAAAATAATTATTTATATCTCAGATTTTTGGTCACAAAACCACTATCCCGATTAGGCCCTAATTCGGGATATTACAGGTCAATTCCGTATTGAGAATCGATCCTCAAAAATTAATCTTCTCCTCCGATCGATAAGCTGGTTATAGCAGTTAAGAATGTCCTAACCACCAATTCTTCCTCTGGTAGCTAGTTCCGGTATGACCTACAAACCAACCCTTATTGATTATCTAACCGAGATACACGTGTTCCCGATTCAAGATTCCGACAGCCTTGCGTTCTAAAGAACCCAACTCGAATTAACAGCCTCAACCGCGTGGGTCGTTTAAACCTGATCACCTCTTCCTCGATTTATTCTCGAAAATCCGAATACAGCACGACCAACTTGAATTTCCAATTGCAAGCAAACACGACTCCAACCCAACGTGCACTTTGACTTGAAATCGAATTCAACCTTAAGGGATGATTGGTAACCTTAAGGGATGATTGGTCTATCCCGATACTTAGAAAAAAGGTGAATATCGATTGGAATGATTTTAGGCGCGAGTACGAATCTCACAATTCTCGACCGGAAAGAACACTAGCCTAAAGCTAAGATGAAATTTAGTGGAGCATGAATTTATTCATGCTTGAAAGTGATGATGATGGATTTATGTGAAAAGTGATGGAAATTGGAAAGGAAAAGTACTTGGAAGGCAATTAGCCCAATTTGAGAAAAGAAACAAAACCAAATAAAAATTGACAGAATGCTAAAATCCAATTTGAAAAGGGAAAAGGAGAGTATTTCTATTCCAAGTAGAAGTAGGAATACAAAGACAAGAGATGATTTTTCTAAGAACTAAAAGCCCTATTTATATTCATAGGGTTTACTAAGAATAGGCTAAAGCTAAATTAATAAAATAAAAATAAAAATAAAAATAAATAATAAAACTAAATAAAATAAAATAATATCTTCTATTTTTAGCTTTTTACAAAGTCAAAATTGACGTTAAATCCTTGGCCTTCCCATCTTTATGATTTGGCCCCAACTCAACGATTTGTCTTTCAATTTGACCCCTTTTTGCTCGTTTTTGACCAATTGCATCGCTGACAAGATTAAATCATAAAAACACCAATTAAGCAGGGATTAATTCAGAAATAAACCAAATTAGACACAAGAATTATGTAAATTAATGTGTTTATCAGCCAGCCATTTTTTCTACTTCAAAAATTAATTCAAAGCATTCAAAATGCCTTTAAGGAGCTGGTGTCTATTCGGCTAGCCAAGGGACAATTTAAGAGTCATTTTTCAAGAATTTACGGTCATTCATTCAGCTGAATTGAAGAGAATTCAAGAGTGGAGTTACTTGATTCAAGAATGTCAAAAGACTTGAACTTTATTTTAGTCTTTAATTAGCACATTAATATGAATTCTTGTGACTATTCATCTAGCATATTCTAGCACTATAAATAGGAGAAATTAGTCTTTGAAATAGAACCTTTGATTAATTTGATGATATCTTCTTACTTTGTGAGTGTTCAACTCCAATTGTTCTCCAAAGACTGAGTTGGCTTATCAAGCAACCCTTGTGGCGTCAATTCTATTTTTTTTAGAACTTATCACTTGTATCCAAGTGTGGCGTTCACCATATCGAGGTTCCTATCTTTGTAGATAGTAGGTTGAGGTTTACTATTAAACGATCCTTACCATTTTTCCATCACCCTTTCAACCTAATTGCTTTCTAAGTTTCGGGTCAGTATGAATCTATTGTGTTGGTTCACTCTTAAGCTTTAGCCTACCACCTATCATTGTTTTCCTAACCTTTTGAAACCTTTTCTTTTAGCTTATTCTTCAACCATTTGTAAGCCTATTTTTACAAACTGTTCATCTTACCCAATTTAAACGATCGGGCAACAACACTACTCGTGACATCCATATCCGAGTTCGTATCAACAAGGAGTGATTTTTTTCAAAGTCAATGCCTTCCGCACATCACTCGCTTTTGCAAATACGCTTATTTTTTCACAATATTTTTCTTTTTCTTCTTTCTCTTTTCTTGTCTTTTTCTCATTTTCTTTTCTCATTTTTCCCTCTTTTTCTCATTTTTCTTTTCTTTTGTATTTTCATTCTTTTCTTTCTCTCTCATTTGATCTACCAAAATTTTCAACTTCTTTTGGTCTTCTTAAACTTACTTCGGAGTCAACAGGGCTAGCGTCACGTTTTTTCCCAAATGCTTAAAGGTGTACCTATTAGTGTAACCATCGTGGATAACTCTTCGATCAAATTGCCATGGTCTCCCGAGCAATAAGTGACCCGCGTGTATAGGAACAACATCGCAAAGTACTTCATCCGCATATTTTCCAATGGTAAAGGATACAAGTACTTGCTTTGTTACATTTAATTCGTCGCCGTCATTGAGCCATTGGAGTTTATACAGGCTCGGGTGCTTGGTGGTCGGCAAGCCAAGTTTCTCCACCATGAGAGTGCTTGCTAAGTTGGTGCAACTCCCACCATCGATGATATGGGGTTGCGCGTGAACCAAGATCGAGTTGCCAAGTCACGAGAAACTCCTACGAAAGATCCTAGACGAACAGATCTGAAATCAAAAACAAAGATTAAGATTAAACCGAATCATATTTGAATTTAAAATTCCCAAATTCAATTAAAAGAGCAGCAAGAAGAAAAGAAATAGAATCGATGAATCAAACGAAATTGAGAAGAAAGAAAAGATGCGAATCTGCCAATGAATTGATTCGGCCAAGAATGCCCAATTTCCAGCAATCAATTGATTCCCAAATTGAAAGAAATCCAATCGGCCAAACCCTAGGAATTGGGGATTTTTGGGTTCGAATGGGTGCTGCCAATAGGAGAACAACTTAAACGATGAGATCTTGAGTTTAATCAATGCTAGAAAACAAACAAGAACAGCAAAATATTAGATGAGAAATCGGCACAAGTATAAGCAAAGAAAAGTAAAGAAAGAAATCGAAAAAAGCAAGAATTAAAGGATAAGTCCTAAAGATCCTTGAAATCCCGAAAGATTTCACAAAACTCTTCAAACGGCTCTAATCTCCCCTCCAAAGAATATCGATGGCAAGAAGAAGGTTGAAGATGGCTCCCACAATCAAAAGATTGTTAAAACAACTTCTAAAGAAAACTCAAGAGAGAATTCTTGGAGAAAACCCCAAAGAAAATTCTGCACTCAACAAATCTGAAATTTGATAGAAAAAAATAATAATAAGATGTTTTTACAAAGGGTGGCTGGCCAATGCTTATATAGGCCTCCAACAAATCCTAATCTCACAAGTAACTAATAAAAAAATTAAACCTAATTAATAAAATAACAAGGTAAATTCAGCCATGCACTTATATGGGCTGTTTTGGGCCGAATTTTACATGTAATGCTCCTAAAGATTAAAAAATTAAATTAAACAAGTAAGATGTTTACAAATTGGGCCCTTTGACATTTTGGCCTGATTTTCAACTAAGTATGAAGAAATTTCTTGATTGGGCTGGATTTTGGTTATTGGGCCTCACCTTCAAGAATTTGGGCTCGTGATCCATCTCCTACCAAAATTGGGTCGTTGACGCTCGTAATGGAGATCCAATGCATGTTGGCTGCAAGATTTGGTTTCTTGGACCAAGATTTCCAAGATTTGAAATCTTGATTTTCTTGATTCTTGAAATCTCTTCGAACAGCATAATTGGGCCAAGATTCAGTTTCTTGATTTTCTTGAAAACAAGAAAGTGAATCTTGATTTTCTTGATTTGAGCCCATCACCTTCTTGAGCTTGGGTTGGGCCTTTGTGACTCGTATCATTCCCCCCTTCCTCAAAAAGATTCGTCCTCAAATCTGAAAAATCAAATGAACTCGACTTTCCTCTATCGAACGGGACTAATGGCAATTGAGTCCACTGAAAAGAATAGCCATGAGATAGTAAATAGCAACGGAAACAAGCTTGTAGTCCAATCATAAGCATAACAGAACAGGTATAACACATGTGAATGGACAGATTCAGATTACCATGCAAACAATCTAATTTACTCGCCACTGCCTCGTCAAATATTCGAAACGAAGATGGACATGTTTTAAGGCATTCAGTCGTCTCAAATTGTTCCCACAAACCATGAATAAATTGCGAGTAATAAATCAAATGGTAAACATAATCGTCACAAGTAGGTATTTGAAAAGATTCACATGGTTCACAGAGTTGCATAATTATACCATGCATCAATCGACGGTCTATAGATTCACTCACACATGCATTATCAAAAACAAGAATCTTTTTGTCAACCATCAAAATAGATAGATCATCAATAAATAAAATAGGACAGTCAAGCACGTTTCGATCTAAGTGTTCATCAACACGATCTTTGTCGCTATCCGAGGAGTACAAAAGTGTTTCAAAGGTTTCAAGCATCTTACCTTGATAAGCAAAAGAATAAGGGTCGATTTTACCTTTTTCATTTAAAACAAACCTTCGCTCATCGGGGGCATAGTGTAGTCGAATCTCCGTTGTTGAGTTAACCTTTGTCAAATGGAACTCAAACTTCATGTACAACCACATAAACTGTTTAAGGCACGAATATAAATTGAAAACAAATTTGGAAAATTTCGTTACCTTATTCTCCAAAACAGATTTGGACAAATTCGAGGATTTTACACAAGGTAAATCAAGAGAATAACAAATCACGCTTCTTTTCGTAATGACTTTATCAACCACAATCGAAGAGTAACAATTAATCGGATCAAAATGAGGGGATCTTTTAAGAACTAAGTCACCAAAAGTTTGATCAATAATTTTCAAATCTGCACTGGACTCGGTTTCTAAAATTTCCTTACCTCGCTTACCTTCGGGATCATGTGGTGTGATTTCATCTTTGCCTAAGTTGATCGTATGAAAGCGTCTTTCATTTGAGAGGTATTGAAGTTGAAAGTTAGGAGCATTACATGTCAAAGGGCCCAATTTGTAAACATCTTACTTGTTTAATTTAATTTTTAATCTTTAGGAGCATTACATGTAAAATTCGGCCCAAAACAGCCCATATAAGTGCATGGCCGAATTTACCTTGTTATTTTATTAATTAGGTTTAATTTTTTATTAGTTACTTGTGAGATTAGGATTTGTTGGAGGCCTATATAAGCATTGGCCAGCCACCCTTTGTAAAAACATCTCATTATTATTTTTTCTATCAAATTTCAGATTTGTTGAGTGCAGAATTTTCTTTGGGGTTTTCTCCAAGAATTCTCTCTTGAGTTTTCTTTAGAAGTTGATTTAACAATCTTTTGATTGTGGGAGCCATCTTCAACCTTCTTCTTGCCATCGATATTCTTTGGAGGGGCGATTAGAGCCGTTTGAAGGAATTTGTGAATTCTTTCGGGAATTCAAGGGTTCTTAGGACTTTTCTTTATTTCTTGCTGTTTCGATTTGTTTCTTTATTCCTACTTGTGCCGATTCATCATCTAATATTTTGCTGTTCTTGTTTGTGTTTCAGCCTTGATTCAAACTCCAAGAACTCTTCATTTAATCGGTTCTTTTATTGGCCACATATAATCGACTCAAAATTCCCCAAAATTTAGGGTTCTTGCCGTTTTCTATTTCTTCTTGTTGGGTGAAATTCGGCTGCTGAAATTTGGGCAATTCATATTGGGTGTTCAATTGGACCGAATCGCAACTTAAATTCACTTCTTGAACTGTTCAATTTCACCTATTTCTTTCTTTTCTTTTTTTTGCCGTCCAAATCCCTAATCTTCCAATTAAAAATCTGATTGTTTCAATCTACTTACTGTTTTGGTGTTCTTGGCAGATTCGGCTTGTGGGATTTCACTATTGGAGTTCGATTTCATCTTCTTGAACTCCGAATACATTTATTCATTCGTTCTTTGTTCCTTGCTGCTCATTTAATTGAATTTGGGAATTTAATTTCAGATCTGATTAGTTTAATCTTGTTCTTTGTTTTAATTTTCAGATCTGTTCGTTTAGAGCTTTCGTAGGAGTTTCTCGTGACTTGGCAACTCGATCTTGGTCCGCGCGCATTCCTCTATCAATACCTATTTGTACAACCATCGTGAGTGGCCTTTCGATCCAGTTGCCATGGTTCTCCTAGCAACAAATGGCAGGCTTGAATAGGCATTACGTCGCACACAACTTCGTCTTGATACTTACCGATAGAAAAGGCGATGCGCACTTGTTGAGTGACCTTAAATCGGCCTTCGTTGCTAAGCTCTTGTAGTTGATAAGGTTGTGGATGCTTGGTAGTGGTTAAGCAAAGCTTTTCCACCGTCGTCGTGCTGGCTACGTTCGTGCAACTTTCACCATCAATAATAACTCTACAAAGCTTCCCTTGTACATGGCAGCGAGTATGAAAGAGATGTTCTCGTTGCTGCTCACTCTTTGGTTTTGCCAAAGAAGGTTGCCCACGATCATGAAAATCATCACCCATTCTAGGGACACGTCGAGGGTCGCGCCTATGGGGCTGGTTATCCCTATCTTCCTTGATTGGATATCGATATTGAGGTTCTTGATTCAATCGCACCTCATTGATGGTAGCAGTTAAAGCTCGAAGAGCAGTAGCCTGTTCATCCAACTGTTGTTGGAATTTTTTTAAATATGTCACCATTATTATCACCTGTAGACATTTTTTTTTAAAAACCTGCAAAACACTCAACACTCAAAAATAAAAGTTATCAAACCTCACCGTTAATCACTCAAAAAGAAAATTCAAATTTTCAATGAGGTAGAATTCAATCTTGTGAGTTCTTTATCAGAGTTTATATCAACCAATTAGAGAGTGTGAACCAAACTACCAAAGAATCCTAATTTGCACTAGGATGCCAAAAACTGACGAGACACCAATTGATTCGTGTTGCACCGAGGAAGAAGTTGTGCACACGTTTAAATCCTACTAACACAAGAAACAAGAAGGTGTTAGATAACGTAAAGGAAGAATAAAGGTCAACAAATGAAAACCTACAGCTAAGAATCAATAAAAATTGCTGAAAACAGAAAACCCGAAAAACTGCGGAGTAACTTGACAACTTCGTTCGAGGTGTTCCCGATCTCCAAAAATCACGAAATTAAATCTGGAGTGTCCTTATATATTGAATTTTTTATCTGGAAATTTTGGGCACCAAATTCAACCCGCTGAATCTTTTTTTAAATTTTTATTGAATTTCGTCTTTTTGATTTTTTTGACTTTTTTGACTATTTTTTTGCGGGAATAATTTTTTTATATTCAATCATAGTGCCAAAAACATGTATGTAAAATTTCAGATCAATCGGACAACGTTTACCCACTCAAATGAATTTTTTTTGAACAATTTTTCTGGTTAAAACTGCTGTTTATGCTTTAAAAAATAGAGATCAGTTTAGAAATCAACCAAGAACACCCAAAACGCCCAAAATCTGATACCAAATGATACGGGGTTGCGCGCAGACCAAGATCGAGTTGCCAAGTCACGAGAAACTCCTACGAAAGATCCTAGACGAACAGATCTGAAATCAAAAACAAAGATTAAGATTAAACCGAATCAGATTTGAATTTAAAATTCCCAAATTCCATTAAAAGAGCAGCAAGAAGAAAAGAAATAGAATCGATGAATCAAACGAAATTGAGAAGAAAGAAAAGATGCGAATCTGCCAAGGAATTGATTCAGCCAAGAATGCCCAATTTCCAGCAATCAATTGATTCCCAAATTGAAAGAAATCCAATCGGCCAAACCCTAGGAATTGGGGATTTTTGGGTTCGAATGGGTGCTGCCAATAGGAGAACAACTTAAACGATGAGATCTTGAGTTTAATCAATGCTGGAAAACAAACAAGAACAGAAAAATATTAGATGAGAAATCGGCACAAGTATAAGCAAAGAAAAGTAAAGAAAGAAATCGAAAACAGCAAGAATTAAAGGATAAGTCCTAAAGATCCTTGAAATCTCGAAAGATTTCACAAATCTCTTCAAACGGCTCTAATCTCCCCTCCAAAGAATATCGATGGCAAGAAGAAGGTTGAAGATGGCTCCCACAATCAAAAGATTGTTAAAACAACTTCTAAAGAAAACTCAAGAGAGAATTCTTGGAGAAAACCCCAAAGAAAATTCTGCACTCAACAAATCTGAAATTTGATAGAAAAAAATAATAATAAGATGTTTTTACAAAGGGTGGCTGGCCAATGCTTATATAGGCCTCCAACAAATCCTAATCTCACAAGTAACTAATAAAAAATTTAAACCTAATTAATAAAATAACAAGGTAAATTCGGCCATGCACTTATATGGGCTGTTTTGGGCCGAATTTTACATGTAATGCTCCTAAAGATTAAAAAATTAAATTAAACAAGTAAGATGTTTACAAATTGGGCCCTTTGACATTTTGGCCTGATTTTCAACTAAGTATGAAGAAATTTCTTGATTGGGCTGGATTTTGGTTATTGGGCCTCGCCTTCAAGAATTTGGGCTCGTGATCCATCTCCTACCAAAATTGGGTCGTTGACGCTCGTAATGGAGATCCAATGCATGTTGGCTGCAAGATTTGGTTTCTTGGACCAAGATTTCCAAGATTTGAAATCTTGATTTTCTTGATTCTTGAAATCTCTTCGAACAGCATAATTGGGCCAAGATTCGGTTTCTTGATTTTCTTGAAAACAAGAAAGTGAATCTTGATTTTCTTGATTTGAGCCCATCACCTTCTTGAGCTTGGGTTGGGCCTTTATGACTCGTATCAATCGATGATGACGCTGATACGACCACGCCCCGGGCACATTTTTCGATCAGCTCCATAAGTATTTCTTGCACACCCATGCGAGCTAGATTAGCTCAATTGCATCTCACTGAGCTCTGTTTAGTTCGTTTCCAGTTCAATGGGATCGTTTTACTCATATTGAGTTTATTTTAATTTTACAAACTCATTTGCTGGAATAAATTGAATAAATTGAATAAGTTAATTTAGTTATTTAATTTAGCTCAAATAAGTGTTAGTAAATTAATTAGTTTAAATCTGAACATCTTTAATATTTCTTGAGTTTAATTGATTGTGTTTTATTTAGTACAGCAATTTAATATGTCTTAGTTAGCTCATTACATCATTTAATATGTTCCAGCCTAAGACAATTTAATTGACGAATTAATGTGTATTTTTTATTATAGCTAATTGTTGTGTCTTGGCTGCTGATTTATCATGTTTAAGTCAGTCGAATTTATGAGCAGAATTAATGTGTCCTTGTGTGGTTGACGAATTTAATATGCCTTGTTGACCAAATTTTATTTTGTCTTAAACTTGAGTTAATGGCTAATTTAAATGTGTACAGGTGCATGGAAATGGGGACAAAAATTAAAGAAGGTTTAATTCTTTGCTACCGAATTTAATGTGCCCACAATGGATTTAATTTGCTGAATTAATTCATGTTGGTACCTCCTTCCTTGGACGGCATTAAAGGAGCTGCTGGTGCTTTTTCATGTGGCCATTTAATGGACAGATTTAATGGGTGCATGCTTGCCGAATTTAATGTGCAGCAAAGACAAGCATTCAATGAGATGTTGAAGAAAGCATGTTGGAATTCATTAAAGAAGCTACTGCCGAATTTATGGGCCATATTGCATGTATTTTTTTTTGTCTTAAAACAAGAATTAAAGGCTGTTTTAATTTGGTGCAGGAATTTGGGCATGGACGGCATTTAATTGCTGCTGATTGCTCTCCTCCATGCATTCCTTCATGAACAGCAAGGGCCTTTTTGGGAGTTTCTTTTCACTTTCCAAAGCAGCTCAATTCAGCTCTTTAATTACCTTGGAGGACGCCCCAGCTGATAAATAAATTTTTGCTATCTTTTGGCCATTCAGTTTCATGAGTTCACACACACAAGGCTGTTCCTATTTGATGTTCACACCATGGGCTGTTGGAGATCCCCAAAACGTCATTAAAAATGGGCAAGCTGTTCAGCTCACAAGGAGGCTTCATTAAGGTGCATTCAACTTCATTGGCCGAACCAAGACCTCTTATTCAGCTCACCAATACTTCCATTAATGTCCAGCTGAATGGACTTCATCTAGAAGCTGCCCAATTGAATTCTTCATGCATGAAGCTTCCCAAAAATGTTCTAGGAAGGTTGCTGGAAATTTCCAGCCTCTTTTGTTTTAATTTTGGCTGACCATTCAGCATCTTATTAGCCATTCGACTACCTTAGGAATTTATATTATAAATAGTTGTTTTGTAATCATTTTGGGGTTAGAGAATATAATTTTAAAATTTATATGAAATCTGATTACTTTGTGAGTTTGTTTTCAACTCTCATTGTTCTCCAAAGACTCGTCTGACTTATCAAGTAACCCTTGTGGCATCAACCCGTCTTTCTATCCGAACTTATCACTTTAATCTCGAAAGTGTGGCGTTCGATTCGTACTGAGGTTCCTATCATTTTTGATAGCGGGTCGAAGTTTCTATCCACTTAACAAACCTTCCATTGACACCTTACCAACCTAAGCATTCTCATAAGTTACGGGTTAACACACTACTATTGTGTTAGTTCGGCTTTTGAATCCTTAGCCAAATTACATCCATTGTCTTCTAATTCATTTCCTAAACCAACAAAACTCTTTTGAGCCTAAATAATTCCTTTTCTTCTAGCCTATTTTGTAAAGCTTTCAATTACTCCAATTCACGATCGGGCACATCTACGACTCGACTCTCCTTCCCGAGCTGGGGCGTATCATTTGGTATCAGAGCTAGCTGAATCGGAGTAAGAATCGAAGTTATCGGCATTTCGGTATTGTAAAAAAAATTCAAAAAAAAATTCAAAAAAAAAATTCAAAAAAAATTCAAAAAAAAAGTTTGTATTCAATTTATTTTTACTTTTTGTATTTAGTATTGAAGAAAAAAAAGAAGAAAAAAATTCGGAATTAAAAAAAAAGAAAAAAAATCGAAATTAAAAACAAAAAAAAGAGTGATTGAAATTCATTTTGGGTTTGTAAAAGCATTGCTTGTTGCCCGAAAGACCATATCTATATAGCCACACTTAACCATTCCTATTTTGTTTTATAGCCTACCATTTCCGACATCATTACCCACCAAGCCAAATCAATTTTGTAAGCCGACGCCAAACGGTATTGATTCGTCGATTTAGTTTGCGAAGAACTTTGAGAGGCGAAAATCGAGTGGAAAAAAAAGGCAAGAGTGATTGGTGAGACCATTCGAGAGAAGTAAAAGCCAAATTGTGTGAATTTTCTTTGTGAGTGAAACGTGAGATTTTTTTTTTGTGAGGTGAGGTATTTATTTTCTATTGTATTTTAATCATTTTTTTCTCTTTTAGCAAAAAAAAATGTATCAAGAAGAATTTTTCGAATCAGAATTCCAATATTTGATGCAAGAAGTGCGTAGAATGGTGAAATCAAAATTTGATAAATTGCATGATCGATTGGATCGAGTAGAGAAAAGAGCCCAACGAAAGCAAATTTCATCGAGTCAAGAGACGGAGTTAAGATCATCCCGACGATACTACTCGACAAGAGACTCTTATCAAGACGTTTATTCAACAAGGCGTTCGAGACCAAGAGAAGCAAACTCCGAGTTTGAGTCCTTCAGAGATGATAAACGAAAAGGTAAACATGTCTCTACAAGTGCCTCAATTTATTCATCTACGAAGGATTATTTACGAAGAGGTGAACGTGTTTCAAGAGTGTCAAAGTACTCGAATACGGAGGGTTATTCACAAAGAGATGATCGTGACTTGCATGATGAATCTGCCATTTCTTTCGAACGAGAAGCTTGTCGTTATGGTTCTTATAAGTTATCATCTTTTTGTAATGAAAGAACAAGACAAAAAGAAAAAGAGCGCGAGCGAGAAAATGAACATGAAAAAGAAATGAAAGAAAAAGAAGATGAGTGGGACATAGAAAAGAAAATTGAAAATGAGATTGAGAATAAAAACGAGTGCGAAAAAGAAAAGGAAACCGAAAAAGAGAGTGAGATTGAAGGAAGAAACGAGAGTGTAAAAGAAATGAGTGATATAGTAAAAGAAAGAGGATTTGAAAATGAGTTGGAAAAAGAAAGAAATGAAAAGGATGAAAGTGAAAAAGAAAGGAGTGTTGTTACTAACCATCCTATGAATTTTCCTTATTTTGTTTCTACTTTTCAGGTTTCTCGAAATCCCATCGATCAATTTCAACTTCAATACTTTTCTAAGGAGAAACGATTTCGATTAGTCGAGAAAGGTAAGATCGTAGATGACCCTAGTCCACAAGTGCTTAAAGGTAAGCCATGTAAGGGATCTACTGTATTTGAGTCTTCTCAATCTTACTTGATTCTTGATGACGAGATTAGCAAAGACTTAGTTTGTGAGAAAGTTTTTCATCTTGATCTGATTGGAAATCATAATTTGATTGTTGATAAATGTGTTTTACATAGTAATGTGAAATATCTTTCTGCTCATGAGCCTATCATTGTCAAGATTGATCAAGAAGTAAGTCCAGGTAAGCCCAAACAAAAATTGGGATTGTGTGATGAAAAGTTGACATCTAATCTGTTTGCTTGTGATGATCATGTGAATTATCTAAATTGTGGTGTGAACTTTTCTTGTTTACATGTGCGAATGAAATATGAAGGGTTTGATTGCTCGAATGTATGTATGCCTAACTCCTATTTGCTTGACATGTGTGAAGTCTTGGTGAAGAAGAAATTTTTGTTGCGTTGCGAAACGACCAATGAAAATCGCGTTTTTAAACCCGGGATATACATTCCTAAGTTAACGTCAAGCCAAGCAAGAGGAAGCTTCGTTTTTGACCCCGGAGATTATTATTCTTTGTTCTTGTTAAAAGGGTTTGGATTTTGCAATTTTGACTTTCGAGATTATGTCTTTCGACTGTTTTGTGGTTCGGATTTGTTTCTATCCATGAACTTTTTGATTCATTTTGGAAAGGTAAGACCGAATTTCATTTTTGATCCTGGCATTAGGTTAAGCATCCCAATTTTGAATAAGCATCTGAAAAGATCATTTGTGTTTACAATTTTTAGTGTCTCTAATTCCTTTCATTCTCGTGTAGGTGACACTCTAAATTGTTTCCCTCTTAAAGAGGAAGGGCGTGGAAATAATTCAATTTCTTATCGAACCATTTGTGATTTTCAAAGTTTTAGAAATGATTCTATTCAGATCATGAACAAAAGGGTTCGAGATCTTGAAAAATTTTTCTTGAGCAAGTGGCCCGATTTGAGGACAAATCGCCTTAAAGAGGGAGGGGATGATACGACCACGCCCCGGGCACATTTTTCGATCAGCTCCATAAGTATTTCTTGCACACCCATGCGAGCTAAATTAGCTCAATTGCATCTCACTGAGCTCTGTTTAGTTCGTTTCCAGTTCAATGGGATCGTTTTGCTCATATTGAGTTTATTTTAATTTTACAAACTCATTTGCTGGAATAAATTGAATAAATTGAATAAGTTAATTTAGTTATTTAATTTAGCTCAAATAAGTGTTAGTAAATTAATTAGTTTAAATCTGAACATCTTTAATATTTCTTGAGTTTAATTGATTGTGTTTTATTTAGTACAGCAATTTAATATGTCTTAGTTAGCTCATTACATCATTTAATATGTTCCAGCCTAAGACAATTTAATTGACGAATTAATGTGTATTTTTTATTACAGCTAATTTGATACGAGTCACAAAAGCCCAAATTCTTGAAGGCGAGGCCCAATAAGCAAATTCCCAGCCCAATCAAGAAATCCATCCATACTTAGTTGAAAATCAGGCCAAATTGTCAAAGTGGCCCAAGTTGTAAAGTTTTATTTTTATTTTTATTTATTTATTTATTTACTTAGTTTAAATTTTTATGTCAATATTCAGTCCAAGAGTCCCAGATAAAATGACCTTTGACCAAATTTCCATATTAAAATAATTAGGAGTTTTTTTTATTTTAGTTTTCTAATTAGATTAGGACTAGTTATAAGGCCTATTTAAAGGCATGGCTGTCCACCTTGTTAAACACTTATCATTATTATTAAAATTTCAGATTTGTTGAGAGCAGAATTTTCTTTGAGTTTTCTCCAAGATTTCTCTCTTGAGTTTTCTTTAGAAGTTGTTTTAACAATCTTGTGATTGTGGGAGCCATCTTCAACCTTCTTCTTGCCATTGATATTCTTTGGAGGGGAGATTAGAGCCGTTTGAAGGGAGTTGTGAGATCTTTCGAGATTTCAAGGCTTCTTAGGACTTATCTTTTAATTTCTTACTGTCAATTCTTTCTTTATTTCTACTTGTGCTGAATCATTATCTAATCTATTTTCTGTTCTTATTGTGTTTTCAGCCTTTTTCTATATTAAGGAATCAGCCCAAAAATCCCCAATTTCTAGGGTTTTTCCATACTCTTTTTGGGTGAAATTAGATTGTCGAAATTTGGGGAAAACTATCTTGGTGTTCAATTGGGCAGAATCACAATCTCCTTGAGGGTTTCAAGAACCCTAACACTTATTTCTATTCTCAATTTGATTCTTTGTTGATTTGGGGATTTTATTTCAGATCTGAAAATTCAAAAATCTAATCTTTTAATTTTCTGTTTCGTTTCAGATCTAATTGTTTAGGGTTTCGTAGGAGTTTCTCGTGACTTGGCAACTCGATCTTGGTCTGCGCGCAACGTCCATATCATTTGGTATCAGATTTTGGGCGTTTTGGGTGTTCTTGGTTGATTTCTAAACTGATCTCTATTTTTTAAAGCATAAACAGCAGTTTTACCCAGAAAAATTGTTCAAAAAAATTCATTTTAGTGGGTAAACGTTGTCCGATTGATCTGAAATTTTACATACATGTTTTTGGCACTGTGATTGAATATAAAAAAATTATTCCCGCAAAAAAATCGGTCAAAAAAGTCAAAAAAATCAAAAAAGAAGAAATTCAATAAAAATTTTAAAAAAGATTCAGAGGGTTGAATTTGGTGCCCAAAATTTCCAGATCAAAAATTCAATATGTAAGGACACTCCAGATTTAATTTCGTGATTTTTGGAGATCGGGAACACCTCAAACGAAGTTGTCAAGTTACTCCGCAGTTTTTCGGGTTTTCTGTTTTCAGCAATTTTTATTGATTCTTAGCTGTAGGTTTTCATTTGTTTACCTTTATTCTTCCTTTACGTTATCTAACACCTTCTTGTTTCTTGTGTTAGTAGGATTTAAACGTGTGCACAACTTCTTCCTCGGTGCAACACGAATCAATTGGTGTCTCGTCAGTTTTTGGCATCCTAGTGCAAATTAGGATTCTTTGGTAGTTTGGTTCACACTCTCTAATTGGTTGATATAAACTCTGATAAAGAACTCACAAGATTGAATTCGACCTCATTGAGAATTTGATTTTTTCTTTTTGAGTGATTAACGGTGAGGTTTGATAACTTTTATTTTTGAGTGTTGAGTGTTTTGCAGGTTTTAAAAAAAATGTCTACAGGTGATAATAATAGTGACATATTTAAAAAATTCCAACAACAGTTGGATGAACAGGTTGCTGCTCTTCGAGCTTTGACTGCTACCATCAATGAGGTGTAATTGAATCAAGAACCTCAATATCGAGATCCAATCAAAGAAGATAGGGATAACCAACCCAAGAGGCGCGGCCCTCGACGTGTCACTAGAATGGATGATGATTTTCATGATCGTGGACAATCATCTTTGGCAAAACCAAAGAGCGAGCAGCAACGAGAACATCTCTTTCATACTCGCTGCCATGTACAAGGTAAGCTTTGTAGAGTTATTATTGATGGTGAAAGTTGCTCGAACATAGCCAGCACGACGATGGTGGAAAAGCTTTGCTTAACCACTACCAAGCATCCACAACCTTATCAACTACAAGGGCTTAGCAACAAAGGCCAATTTAGGGTCACTCAACAAGTGCGCATCGCCTTTTCTATCGGTAAGTATCAAGACGAAGTTGTGTGCGACGTAATGCCTATTCAAGCCTGCCATTTGTTGCTAGGAGAACCATGGCAACTGGATCGAAAAGTCACTCACGATGGTCGTACCAATAGGTATTCTTTCAAGCATCAAGGAAAGAAACTCACCTTAGTGCCACTCACTCCGGAACAAGTCCATGAGGACCAAATCAAACTGAAAAATTCTGTTAAAACAAGTGAGGAAAAAGAAAAAGAAAATGAAAAAGAGCAAAAAGAGATTGAGAGTGAAAAAGAAATTGAAGAAAGAAGAGAAAATGAATTAGAAAAAGAAACAAAAGAAAAAGACGTGGAAAGGGTAGTGAGGACTGTTTCCACTAACCAAGATATGAATTTTTCTTGTGTTGCTACTTTTCAGGTTCCCGAAAGATCGAAAGATAACTTTCAACTTCAATACCTCTCAAATGAAAGACGCTTTCATACGATCAACTTAGGCAAAGATGAAATCACACTACATGATCCCGAAGGTAAGCGAGGTAAGGAAATTTTAGAAACTGAGTCCAGTGCAGATTTGAAAATTATTGATAAAACTTTTGGTGACTTAGTTCTTAAAAGATCCCCTCATTTTGATCCGATTAATTGTTACTCTTCGATTGTGGTTGATAAAGTCATTACGAAAAGAAGCTTGATTTGTTATTCTCTTGATTTACCTTGTGTAAAATCCTCGAATTTGTCCAAATCTGTTTTGGAGAATAAGGTAACGAAATTTTCCAAATTTGTTTTCAATTTATATTCGTGCCTTAAACAGTTTATGTGGTTGTACATGAAGTTTGAGTTCCATTTGACAAAGGTTAACTCAACAACGGAGATTCGACTACACTATGCCCCCGATGAGCGAAGGTTTGTTTTAAATGAAAAAGGTAAAATCGACCCTTATTCTTCTGCTTATCAAGGTAAGATGCTTGAAACCTTTGAAACACTTTTGTACTCCTCGGATAGTGATAAAGATCGTGTTGATGAACACTTAGATCGAAACGTGCTTGACTGTCCTATTTTATTTATTGATGATCTATCTGTTTTGATGGTTGATAAAAAGATTCTTGTTTTTGATAATGCATGTGTGAGTGAATCTATAGACCGTCGATTAATGCATGGTATGATTATGCAACTCTGTGAACCATGTGAATCTTTTCAAATACCTACTTGTGACGATTATGTTTACCATTTGATTTATTACTCGCAATTTATTCATGGTTTGTGGGAACAATGTGAGACGACTGAATGCCTTAAAACATGTCCATCTTTGTTTCAAATATTTGACGAGGCAGTGGTGAGTAAATTAGATTGTTTGCATGGTAATCTGAATCTGTCCATTCACATGCGTTATACCTGTTCTGTTATGCTTATGATTGGACTACAAGCTTGTTTCTGTTGCTATTTACTATCTCATGGCTATTCTTTTCAGTGGACTCAATTGCCATTAGTCCCGTTCGATAGAGGAAAGTCGAGTTCATTTGATTTTTCAGATTCGAGGACGAATCTTTTTGAGGAAGGGGGGAATGATACGAGTCACAAAAGCCCAAATTCTTGAAGGCGAGGCCCAATAAGAAAATTCCCAGCCCAATCAAGAAATCCATCCATACTTAGTTGAAAATCAGGCCAATTTGTCAAAGTGGCCCAATAAGACGAGGACTTGATGGGGCTTGGGGCGTGGTCACATCAAAATTATCCTTTATTTATTTACCCATTTTACCTACTACCATTGTTTGAAGCCATTTATTACCTACTACCATTGTTTGAAGCCATTTATTCTATTTTGTTTCAATTAACCTGAAACGAAACTATCCTTACTCAAATTCACAATTGGGCAACAAATAGACATCACTAAAACGAGTTCATATCATTTGGTATCAAAGCTAGCAAATTTGGAGTAAGAATTGATGTCTCGGCATTACGGTATTGTAGTTCATTCAAAAAATTCAAATTTTTAAAAAAAATTAGTCTCCATTCAAATTCAAGGAGTGGAGAATAAATTTTGTAAGTGAAAAAAATTTGTGAAAAAAAAAAAGAGAAGTTAGTTTCTGTTGAAGGATTGTAATTCATTTGCAACCAGGATTCATTACTCTACCTTTACTACCATTCAGCCACACTTACTTCAATTTTATTTTGTTTCTAGCCTACCCTTTTGTCCCAAAATCTTTCCCTACCCTTACATAAAATTTTGAAGCCGAGTCCACAACGATTTTTTATTTGTCTCAGTAGTCCATTGAGAACTTGGAGAGGTGATTCGAGTGGTAAAAGCCAAGAGATTTGTGAGAGCAATCGAGTAAATAAAAAGCCTTATATCGAGTGCAAACACGAGTGTAAGTGCTAAATTATTTCCTTTCTTTGCGAGTGAATAGTAAGGTTTGAAGTGAGGTTCAAATAAAATGTCTCTAAGTTTCGAAAAAAAAGTTGTTGCTGTTGGTGGTTGGTTCAATCCAACATACCAAGAGTCCAATCAAAGCGAAAGGGACGCGTTCATAGAAACCGAGGCTTTAGAGAGCATGAACATATTGATGGCGATTTGAAGAATCACAAGTTAGCCATTCCACTGTTTCAAGTTTGATCCAACCCGGCGGTATACCTTGAATGGGAAAAGAAGGTAGAATTGGTTTTTGAGTACCACAACTACTCGAAAAGTAAGAAAGTGAGGCTTATGGTGAACAGTTTCTCCGATTATGACATGACTTGGTGGGATCAATTCTCCACGAGTCAAAGATGAAATAGAGAGTGCCCATTATGAACCTGGTTTGAAATGAAAGATGTGATGATACGAGTCACAAAAGCCCAAATTCTTGAGGGCAAGGCCCAATAAGAAGATTCCAAGCCCAATAAAAAAATCCACCCATACTTAGTTGAAAATCAGGCCAAATTGTCAAAGTGGCCCAAGTTGTAAAGTTTTATTTTTATTTATTTATTTATTTATTTTACTTAGTTTAAATTTTTATATTCAGTCCAAGAGTCCCAAATAAAAGACCCTTGGCCGAATTTCAATATTAAAATAATTAGGAGTTTTTTTTTAGTTTTAGTTTTAGTGTTCTAATTAAATTAGGAAAACATTTGAAATGCCTATTTATATGGCTTGGCCAGCCACCCTACATTACATTACAATTACATTGAAAATTTCAGATTTGATTTGAGTGAAAATTCTCTTTGAGTTCTTCAAGGATTTTCTCTTGAGTTTTCTTTAGAAGTTGTTTTAACAATCTTTTTGATTGTGGCAGCCATCTTCAACCTTCTTCTTGCCATTGATATTCTTTGGAGGGGAGATTAGAGCCGTTTGAAGGGAGTTGTGAGATCTTTCGAGATTTCAAGGCTTCTTAGGACTTATCTTTTAATTTCTTACTGTCAATTCTTTCTTTATTTCTACTTGTGCTGAATCATTATCTAATCTATTTTCTGTTCTTATTGTGTTTTCAGCCTTTTTCTATCTTAAGGAATCAGCCCAAAAATCCCCAATTTCTAGGATTTTTCCATACTCTTTTTGGGTGAAATTAGATTGTCGAAATTTGGGGAAAACTATCTTGGTGTTCAATTGGGCAGAATCACAATCTCCTTGAGGGTTTCAAGAACCCTAACACTTATTTCTATTCTCAATTTGATTCTTTGCTGATTTGGGGATTTTATTTCAGATCTGGAAATTCAAAGTTCTAATCTTTTAATTTTTCTGTTTCGTTTCGGATCTGATTGTTTAGGGTTTTCGTAGGAGTTTCCCGTGACTTGGCAACTCGATCTTGGTCCGCGCGCAACCCCGTATCATGTGATGTGCAAGTGTTTCCTTCCATCTTCCTACCATCGGGAGCGAATTTCTTTAAGCAAAAGGATGAAAATGAAATCGTCAAAGAGTTTAATGTCCAACGACTATGTGAGAAAAGACTTCTATCTAGATTCCTATTCAACAAGGACTTCAAGATAAAATAACTCAAGCTTCGAGTTTGAAGCCTATTATGGTGGCAAGCGAGAAGATTCAAGCAATTCGGCATACATCAAGGTATTCATCCATGAAGAGTCAATCTCGAAGAGATGATCTTCTTTTATATGAAGACCTTTTCTCTTATTCTCAACAAAAGGCTTCTCATTTTGATGATTTCTTCTTGTTGTCTTCCTTTTGTGATACGAGCACGCCCCGCGAACTTCATCGAACAAGCCTGTCAAGCTGAGCATTGACATGTTGGCAAGCTAATCCAAGCTCGTTTCCAGCTCCACGAGCTCCATCCAGCTCAAATCTAGCTTATTCGAGCTCAATCCATCTTGCCTGAGCTAAACCGATGATACGAGCACGCCCTGCGAACTTCATCGAACAAGCCTGTCAAGCCGAGCATTGACATGTTGGCAAGCTAATCCAAGCTCTTTTCCAGCTCCACGAGCTTCGTCCAGCTCAAATCCAGCTTATTCGAGCTCAATCCAACTTGCCTGAGCTAAACCGAGCTCACTCCTAGCTCATATTCAGCTCACGAGCTAAACCTTAGCTCAGCTTCAGCTTAGGAGTTTAATCCCAGCTCAACTTTAGCTCACGAGCTAAAGCTTAGCTCATTTTAGTTTAACTCGATTTTTTCTTTAATGCATTAAATAAAATTTGCACATATTTATTTAAGCATTAAACTTGTCTTATATTAATATTTGTATTAATATGTCATAGATATCACATAACTTAAATGTGTTCACATTGTGCTGAATTTATGTGTGTTCATGAGATGTCTTAATGACTTGTTTATTTCATGTAGGTACATCCCTTTGGACGGCAATCAAGAGGCATATGCATGTTCATGATGGTCATTCATGTATTTGAAGATTCATGAATCAAATTAATGATGGAACATGCATTGGACGGTTCATGTATTGATCATGTGTTCACATTTGATGACTCTTCAATGGATGGTGTTCACACCCAAAAAGGCTAATGAGCTCTCCACATTAATTCCAGCACTTTTGGCCAAGCATCACCAATTTATGGCTCACTTATTAGCCTTGGCCGAATCTAGCCTTTGCTCCAAAGGTCTTGTTCACACCTTGTTCATTCACCTCCCATTCCTTAGCCATAATGATGTGAGCTTGCCTACGAATCAAATGGAGAACGAACAAGAAGCCATTAAGCTGCCCATTGGTCCAATAACGCGAGCTAGAGCTAAACGATTCAAAGATGCTATTTTAGCAATGGTGGAACGGGTTGAGGAAAATGATAGCAAGGAGTTTAAAAACGAGCTGAACATATTCAACTTCTTTGAAGCTGAATTTCGTTCTAGCTAATTAATTTGCTGCTGGAATTTTAGACCATTTAAATAAGCATTTAAATAAGTTTCATTACACCTTTTAAATATGTTTTAATTAATTTAAGTGTTTAATATGTCTTGATTTGGCTGAATTAAAGGTGTCTAGATGTCATTTAATTTGTCTAAATTATTACATGTTTTAAATTTGTCCAGCCGAATTTATGTGTTATGATTTGTTAATATTTAAGTTGTCTCAATGTTATTTAGGACGTTCACATTATACTTAATTTAGTTCAGCTAAATTTGCTTGAAATTAATTAAGTTTATGTGTGTTTTTAGGTGCAGCTGAATTTGAAGGTGAAATGGGACAGATTCATGCATGAAGATTCAATGGATGTGAAGATGCATGCATATTGGGTTCATGCACTTAACGATACATGCATGGAATGCATTAAAATTGGTGTGCTGATTTTTAAGTTTTCTATGTGTCCATTCGGCCAAAAGAGATGATTGTTCATTATCCAAAGCTGCCATTTATTTCCTTCACATTGCTGGAAATCTTTTGGCCATTCGGTTCAAGGTGTTCACACCTTAAGGCTCTTCAAAACCGTCCATTCACACCTGATATGGCTGCTCAAGTACTCTCTTTATTATTGGTAATTTTTCAGCAAGAGTTGCCTCTTGAATGCTCATTTAAACCCATTAACTGAATGTAGCTGCTACATGCATCTCCAAGATCCATTTGCTTAAGGTGGAAGCTTCATAGTTGGTCACAATTCAGCCGAATCTACATTGCCCATATTCATGAAGTTAAGCTGAATTTTAGTTCAATGTTTGCTTAGAAATTAAGTCTTGAACTTGTCTATTCGGCTACTAGTTGAAAGTCTATAAATAGTTTCTATTTTTCTTGTAAAAGGACTTTTTGACAAATCTCTGAATGAAATATAATTTTAGTGAGGCAATTCACTCTCTTTATTCTTCAAAGCTCAATTGACTTATCTTTACGAGTGGCGTCAATCTGACTTTGTTTTGAACTTATCACCATAAGGTGTGGCGTTCCAACTATACCGAAGGTTCCTATTTTGCTAAATAGAGGGTCTCGGTTTTATCTACCATTTCTTTCCTTTTCTTTAAAACCTTTAAGCCCGGGTCCTTATTTGTTAATAAGGGTTCGTACTTGTTTCATTGGAAACCATTTATCCCCGTTTTGCTTCCTAATTCATTTAAAACCAATATAACTCATCTTATTGAATTTTGAACTAAATCGACACTACCTAAATTCGATCGGGAATACAATACGACTCGTCACATCATCCGAATCGAGCTCGTATCACATAAAGGTGACTATTTGGATGAAGGTGCAGCCGAACATGGACAAGCTTATTAAGTGTTAATTTTCTAGAATTTTCAAGAACATTCAAGGCTTATCTTACTTAGTTCATAAGTTATGAATTTGCCTTTTCGGCTGGATTTGTAAAGCCTATAAATTCGGCCATTTGCATTGTGTAAGGGACTTTTTGCCAAAATTTTTATTGAATTTAATCTTGTGAGAATTTTCTTCTCTAAACTTTTTTTGAGACTTTGTTGACTTATCTACCTAGTAGTGGCATCAACCCTATTTTGTTCACCCATATACCGAGGTTCCTACTTTGTTAAGTAGTGGGTCGTGGTTCTATCATTTTCATTTTCGCCTTGAAAGCCTATAAGCATTTGGGTCGATATTTTCTAATATTGGTTCGTGCTTGCTTTTGAGTTCCTTCTTTCCATTCTTTCATTTACTTTAAATCGAACCTTAATATTCATATTTTAACCCCTTCATTTGAACCCCTTGAATAGCTTCTGCATAATTTATTTAGAAACATCTTTTTTTAACAAACCGAACGATACTTTCTCGTAGACGATCGGGCGAACTCGCATACGACTCGACTCTCCTCGAGGCGGTTCGTATCATTTGGTATCAGAGCTACTAAAACAAGAAGATCGTCTGACGAAATTAATTCCGGGCTAGTCCAAGTGAATGCAAGTAAGTAGGATCCAGAAAAAAAAAGAGTATAGAAAAAAAAAATTCGTATACCGAAGTTTTCTTATTTTGATTAGTTAGCTGCTGTTGCTATAAAAACAAAAATCTACGCAGCCGAAGAAAAAAAAATCTTGTACAAAAAGTGTTTTATTGTATTTAGTTTGTCAATATAGTACAAAAAAAAGTTATACAAGTCAAAAAAAAATTCAAAAAAAAAATTTCAAAAAGAAAAAAAATCTGAAAAAAAAGTGTTTAATGCAATTCAATTGTTGTTCGAATGTCAAAGCCCTTGATTTGATATCGTTCCTGATTCATCTTTTATTCTAATCTCATCCATGCCACATGATACGAGTCATAAAGGCCCAATCCAAGTTCAAGAACATGATGGGCTCAAATTGCCACAAGGCCCAATAACGAGATCAAAGGCCCGACAAATGCGGTCCAAACTAAATGGGACCATTCAAGAGCTTGTTAGCAAGGCCTTAGATTCATACACGAGAGAACAAGAAAATCAAGATTCACTTTTTTGTTTTCAAGATAATCAAGAAATCGAATCTTGGCCCAATTTTGCTGTTCGAAGAGATTTCAAGAATCAAGAAAATCAAGATTTCAAATCTTGGAAATCTTGGTCCAAGAAACCAAATCTTGCAGCCAAAACGCATTGGATCTCCATTACGAGCGTCAACGACCCAATTTTGGTAGGAGATGGATCACGAGCCCAAATTCTTGAAGGCGAGGCCCAATAACCAAAATCCAGCCCAATCAAGAAATTTCTTCATACTTAGTTGAAAATCAGGCCAAAATGTCAAAGGGCCCAATTTGTAAACATCTTACTTGTTTAATTTAATTTTTTTAATCTTTAGGAGCATTACATGTAAAATTCGGCCCAAAACAGCCCATATAAGTGCATGGCCGAATTTACCTTGTTATTTTATTAATTAGGTTTAATTTTTTATTAGTTACTTGTGAGATTAGGATTTGTTGGAGGCCTATATAAGCATTGGCCAGCCACCCTTTGTGAAAACATCTTATTATTATTTTTTCTATCAAATTTCAGATTTGTTGAGTGCAGAATTTTCTTTGGGGTTTTCTCCAAGAATTCTCTCTTGAGTTTTCTTTAGAAGTTGTTTTAACAATCTTTTGATTGTGGGAGCCATCTTCAACCTTCTTCTTGTCATCGATATTCTTTGGAGGGGAGATTAGAGCCGTTTGAAGAGATTTATGAAATCTTTCGGGATTTCAAGGATCTTTAGGACTTATCCTTTAATTCTTGCTATTTTCGATTTCTTTCTTTACTTTTCTTTGCTTATACTTGTGCCGATTTCTCATCTAATATTTTGCTGTTCTTGTTTGTTTTCCAGCATTGATTAAACTCAAGATCTCATCGTTTAAGTTGTTCTCCTATTGGCAGCACCCATTCGAACCCAAAAATCCCTAATTCCAAGGGTTTGGCCGATTGGATTTCTTTCAATTTGGGAATCAATTGATTGCTGGAAATTGGGCATTCTTGGCCGAATCAATTCCTTGGCAGATTCGCATCTTTTCTTTCTTCTCAATTTCGTTTGATTCATCGATTCTATTTCTTTTCTTCTTGCTGCTCTTTTAATTGAATTTGGGAATTTTAAATTCAAATCTGATTCGGTTTAATCTTAATCTTTGTTTTTGATTTCAGATCTATTCGTCTAGGATCTTTCGTAGGAGTTTCTCGTGACTTGACAACTCGATCTTGGTCCGCGTGTGCCTCCGTACCACCACACTTTTTTTTACCCAATTTCCTTTTCTTTTAGCCAACCTGTAACCCCTCATATGTTATCCTTTGTAAAACCATTTGAAACCAACCCACAATACTAGAGATCAAGTCATACTAAGTCTGTTACAAGGTTATAAGAGGAGAAAGGAGCGAAAAAGGCATGAGCGAGTGAGATCATTCGAGTGGAGGTAAAAGCCAAACGAGTGTAAACACAAGCGAGAGTGACACCTTTTTTTTCTTCTTCTTTCCGAGCGAAATTGTGAGGTTTGTGGTGAGGTACTTAATTTTTTTTATTTTGTTTTGTGATCTAACATTTTTTTTGCAACAAAAATCATGTTACGCGAAGAGTTCACCGAATCGGAATACCAATACTTGGTGCAAGAAATGGAAGAATGGCGACTAAACAAGACCAAAGTGATCGAGTTTCTTCAAGTCGTAAAACAGAACCAAGAACCCCACAGAGATATACCCCCGACTACTACCTGAAAAAAAGTTCCAATCGTGACTCCTTTTTGCCATCTACGTCGAGACAAAGAGATTCATACTATGACTCATATTCATCAACGAATTCGAGAAGTGACTTCGATCAAAAGTCCTTTTCATCAAGAAATTTGAGAAGACGAGAAGCCGATTACGATTTTGATTCGTTCCAAGATGGCGTTCGAAGAGAAAGACATACTCCTACTAGATCTTCAAAGAAATCTTACTCAGAGTATTCTTCACAAAGTTTTGATTGTGAATCATATGCAAATAGTTCTTTATCTTTCGAACAAGATTTGTATTCTCATCATTCTTTTGTACATTCTTGTAAAGAGAAAACAAAGAAAAGAAAAGAAAAAGCAAAAGAAGAAAAAGAAAATGAAATAAAAAGAAAAGAGAGGCAAGAGGCAAGTAAGAGAGAAAATGAGCGAATCTTGAGAGAACTTGAAAAAGCCTTTGAAAAAGCCTTTGAAAATAAAAAAGAAAATGAGATTGAAAAAGAGAACGAAAAGAAATTTGAGAGTGAAAAAGAAGATGAAAAAGAAATTGAAACAAAAGAAACGAGTGATTCAGAAGAAAAAGAATCGAGTGAGAAAACAAGTGAGCAAGTGAGGATTATTTCTACTAACCCACCTATTCGATCTTCTAGTGAATTAACTTTTCAGGTTCCTAGAAGTTTGTGCGACCAATTCCATCTACATTACCTTCCAAACGAGAGGTGTTTTAGGTTGTTCGAAAAAGGTAAGTTCGCGAATGACTACCACCCACTTGCGATCAAAGGTAAGGAAGGTAAGGATTCTTTGTTTATCGAATCAAAGTCACTTGATTTGGATAATTTTTGTTCACTTACTATTGTTAACGAATTTGTTTTAAAAGGTGCCATATACAGCTTTTCTTATGACGATTACTACATTGGCAAATTTGTTGACAACATTGGATTAGTTTTCTCTAAGCGAATTTTGAACATGTTTGATCAAAGTCTGTCACGTAAAAATTCTCATGTGTTTGACCCTGCAAAATTTTTGAACTCATGTGTTAAATCTTTATGTTTAAATATGCCTGCTCAATTGATTTGTGATAAATCTACCTATTTGAAAAGTTGCATGTTCGTTAAAAATTCTTTGTTTGGCATCCATGTTAAAAGATCTTCACATGATATGTGCAATTGTGTTCTTCATGAACAATCTTTGAGTTTTTGTGTGAAATTTCCAGGTAGTGATTTGCATTTTCGATTAATACTCGTGAAGTATAAACCTTTGCATTTTGGTATGTTCGGTTTTTTCAAATCAACATGTGTGTTTAAACTAGTGAAATATAATTCGTGTGGTGAGTTGATTATATCTTTTTCTAATATGTTGCTTGTTGGAATTCCTAAACAAGTTCGTGTGTTCAAGCCTGGTATTTGCTACATGAATTCATTTTATGGAAACATTAAGCACTTTGCATCATTTGCAATCAAAATATGTTTGCTTGATGTTCAAACTTTTGATAAGAAGGTGAAATTCAATGATTTGGGTTTCAATTTTGATTCATTTATTAATCACCTTGTTTGGCCACATCTGAAATTTTCGTTTCATTTCGAGAAGGTAAGACCAACCTATGTTTTTGGAGTTGAATCAAATTTCCATGGTAACTTTCCTTTTCCATTTAAGTCCATAGTTTTCGATAATACTAACCAGCCTTATTTTTGTGAATTCCACCCCTCGAGGAGTAAGACATGTCATGGTGCGTCACCACCTATTCAAATTTATCGGAGTAATAGGTTTATCTTACGTTATCTATCCAAAGAGAGAAGATTCATTTTGACCGAGAAAGGTAAACCCAATCCTCAATTGTCTTCTCTTCATATTCGTCAAGGTAAGTCATCTGAAAATTTTCAAATATCTTTGCTCAATTCGATTGAAGTTGAAAATTCCATTGATTGGTTGTTTGGAAATTATTTATACTTTGATGTGATGGATTTTTCCTTTTGGCATTGTGATGATGTGATTATTACGTTGGAATTTGGAGACTCCCCTCATGTTGTTCAAAAACGAAAGGAAGAGTTAGCATACCTTTGGCCATGGCATACCTTGCATGAGCAAGACAAAGGACCAAATGAGTTGCTATATTCGATTAAAGAAATTAAAAGGTTTTGGATGAGGAATAATGTGTTTAAGTGCCTGCCATCATTTTCAACCAATTATCCCTTGATCCAACTTAGTTTTCATGTTTGCAATGATGGTCTAACGAAACTCTTCGATAAATTTACGTATGCTTGCTTTGACCAAATGAGATTTTTGGCATATGTTCGATTGAATGAATTTTTTATGAACTATCGAACACATTTGAATCTGACTCCTTTGAGTTTCTTTTTACTGGCTGTGGTAAGAATTTTTCAAGTTTGTGTGACATCTTCCATTCCATTTGATCGAGGAAAGCCGTGCATGAGTCAAAGTTCTCCCATGGACAAACAGCTCGACTTGAGGACAAGTCGCCTAAAAGAGGGGGGGATGATATGAGCACGCCCCGCGAACTTCATCGAACAAGCCTGTCAAGTCGAGCATTGACATGTTGGCAAGCTAATCCAAGCTCGTTTCCAGCTCCTCGAGCTCCGTCCAGCTCAAATCCAGCTTATTCGAGCTCAATCCAACTTGCCTGAGCTAAACTGAGCTCACTCCTAGATCATATTCAGCTCACGAGCTAAACCTTAGCTTAGCTTCAGCTTAGGAGTTTAATCCCAGCTCAACTTTAGCTCACAAGCTAAAGCTTAGCTCATTTTAGTTTAACTCGATTTTTTCTTTAATGCATTAAATAAAATTTGCACATATTTATTTAAGCATTAAACTTGTCTTATATTAATATTTGTATTAATATGTCATAGATATCACATAACTTAAATGTGTTCACATTGTGCTGAATTTATGTGTGTTCATGAGATGTTTTAATGACTTGTTTATTTCATGTAGGTACATCCCTTTGGACGGCAATCAAGAGGCATATGCATGTTCATGATGGTCATTCATGTATTTGAAGATTCATGAATCAAATTAATGATGGAACATGCATTGGACGGTTCATGTATTGATCATGTGTTCACATTTGATGACTCTTCAATGGATGGTGTTCACACCCAAAAAGGCTAATGAGCTCTCCACATTAATTCCAGCACTTTTGGCCAAGCATCACCAATTTATGGCTCACTTATTAGCCTTGGCCGAATCTAGCCTTTGCTCCAAAGGTCTTGTTCACACCTTGTTCATTCACCTCCCATTCCTTAGCCATAAAGGTGACTATTTGGATGAAGGTGCAGCCGAACATGGACAAGCTTATTAAGTGTTAATTTTCTAGAATTTTCAAGAACATTCAAGGCTTATCTTACTTAGTTCATAAGTTATGAATTTGCCTTTTCGGTTGGATTTGTAAGGCCTATAAATTCGGCCATTTGCATTGTGTAAGGGACTTTTTGCCAAAATTTTTATTGAATTTAATCTTGTGAGAATTTTCTTCTCTAAACTTTGTTTGAGACTTTGTTGACTTATCTACCTAGTAGTGGTGTCAACCCTATTTCGTTCACCCATATACCGAGGTTCCTACTTTGTTAAGTAGTGGGTCAAGGTTCTATCATTTTCATTTTCGCCTTGAAAGCCTATAAGCATTTGGGTCGATATTTTCTAATATTGGTTCGTGCTTGCTTTTGAGTTCCTTCTTTCCATTCTTTCATTTACTTTAAACTGAACCTTAATATTCATATTTTAACCCCTTCATTTGAACCCCTTGAATAGCTTCCGCATAATTTATTTAGAAACATCTTTTTTGAACAAACCGAACGATACTTTCTCGTAGACGATCGGGCAAACTCGCATACGACTTGACTCTCCCCGAGGCGGTTCTTATCATTTTGTAATGAAACCTAAAAAACATGTGAAAAAGAAAAAAAAGGATGAAAGAAAGCAAAAGGAAAAAGAGATCGAAAGAGAACAAAAAGAGATTGAGAGTGAAAAAGAAAGTGAAAAAGAAAAAGAGAGTGAGAGAATGCAAAAAGAGATCGAGAATGTGAAAAAAATGAATGAAAAAGATGAAAGTGAGCAAGAACATGTGAGCAATGTTTTTACTAACCAATATGTGAATATTTCTCGTGTTGTTTCTTTTTAGGTTTTTGAAGATTCGATTAACAAGTTTCAGCTTCATTACCTTCCCGATGAGAGGTGATTTTGATTGATTGAGAAAGGTAAGATTGCAAATGACCTTAGTCCACTTAAAGGTAAGCCAAGTAAAGGTTCTACCGTATTTGAATCTTCCCAACCTCACTTGATTCTTGATGACCTTATTTTAATAGTGGTTTGAAGAGTCTTATTATTGATGAGTATTGCATTGACGAGTTTGTTGATGTAGTAAGAATGAATGAACACAAACAAAATTTGATTTCGTGTGGTAAAGAGCTGACATCTAAAATGCCTAAACTATTTGTTTGTGTTGATAATGTGAGTTCTTTAATATGTTGTGCAAAAACCACATGTGACGTGATTCAGCTCGGTTGAATGAGTCGAGTCTATGTAAGTTGCCCAATCGCCAACGAGAAGGGTCATTCACAAAATTGTCGATTTGTTTGAATTAGTTTAGGAGGCCGAATGTTAATGAAATGGGGTTTAAAGTTGGCTAAGTATATGATGGTAGGTTCGGTTAGAGAGAAACAAAGGTAAAAGATATGTGGATGACTCTGTTTAGGATAATAGGTTAAATAAAGGAAGAAGATGGAAATGGAAAATGAACTTAAACTTCAGGAGAGTTTCAACACTATGATGAGTGTCACCCCAATTCCTATATTGTTGAAGGTGGGATAAATGATTGGTTGCTGGATAGGAGAATGCCACACCAAGTGATGGTGATAAGTTCTAAAAACAAGTTCGGTTGATGCCACTAGCAAGCTTGATAAGTCGCTTGAGAAACCTCACAGAAACAAAGTTTCATTAACAAAATGTCAAAAGTTCCCTACAAGTTGAAATAGCAAACTATTTATAGGTATTACAAGGGATAGTCGAACAGGCTCTTAAGGTAGCTAAATGGTTAGCTGAAAATTCCAGAAATATTTAGGAAGATTCCTTGAAGTTTCTTGTGCATGGAGAACATCAAAGGCTACTTCTAGATGCCTCTAATCAGCTAGACATTAATGGAGTTGAATGGTGATCTAGAGGGTCTTGGTTAGATTCGGCCAAGAGGGTGTGAATGCTTTAATGGAGCTGTCTTGATCAGCTGAGTAGTCTTAGAACTTAATTAGGAGCTTAGAGATTGTAAAAGGCATTGGAAGTGTGAACCAAATTCAAACAGCCCCTTGTGTGTGTGAAAGCACAAAACCAAATAGCCTTAAAGTGTGCATGGAATTTTCCAGCAAGTGTGAAAGCTTTCATAGCTTCTTTGGAAAGCTGATCGGTCAACTTGGGGAAATAAATCAGTAGCTTCGAAGAAAGGAAACATCAGTTCCCTTGGCCCTTGGCATACACGAAAAGTTGCTTGGAAAAGATGAACCATCAGCACACCATATTCAGGTTCTCCATTGTACATGGCTAGACCTAATAAATCAGCAAAATTAATTAGTTTAAGACATATTAATTTCAGCAGCCCAAGACACATTAAAACAAGTAATAACTAGGACATATTAAACACAAATAATAAATTAAGACACATCATAAATTCAGCTGTAGTTTAGAGAAATTAAAAGCATGTAGAAATCTGGACACATTAAATTCTACTAGCTCAAATATGTAAAAACAATTTAATGAGCTGACTTGAGTTAGGGAATTCAGACATGAGCTGTGACAAATTGAATTAAAATAAAACTAATACTTATTTTATTAAAATAATAAAAGAAGCAAGATGGAGAGAAACTAAATCTAGCTCAACGAGCTGAATTGAGCTAGATAGAGCTCGGCAAGCTAGAGTTGAGTTGAAATTAGCTTGCACTATGGTGCATGGAGCTTGTATTAAGCTGGCCCGATCTATCCCTTTGGTTTGGAGCTCATTGTTGTTCTAGAATTGAGCAAACAAAGCTGAAACAGCTTCTTGAAGGCATTTAGCCCGAGCTCGAGTTATGGGTCCTTTGGGTAACTTGATGGGATCAGGCTTAGAGCTTGTTTAGCCTAGGGGCATGGTCACGTCAACATGTTTGAGCAAGCCTTTACGAATGAAACGTGAAAGGTTTGATTGTTCAAATATTTGTATGCCTAACTCTTGTTTGTTTGGCATGTGTGATGCCTTGGTGAAAATGAATTTTTTGTTGCGTGGCAGAATGATCGATCAAAACTATGTTTTTAAACCTGGAGCATGTATTCCTAAGTTATTGTCTAGTGACGGTGAGCATCATAATTTTATCTTGAATAAATCTATTGAGCCCTTCAATTTCCTCCAAGTTTTATCTTTATTCCCAAAAACAAAAGATGTGAATTTTGATGGTTTGCAAAGTCAAAATCAAATCTTTGATTCTGAAAGATGTTCTAAATTATGGTTTAAAGGATTTGAGCGTGTTTTGCATGGTTATGACTTTTTATTAATTCATGTTCCTACCATGTTGTCAATAATGAAATGTTCAATTAAGATTGAAATGGTAAGGAAAAATTATGTTTTTGATCTCGGTGATTATAGTACTATATTATCGTTCAAGAGACTTGAGCCATGGAATTTAGTTTTCCAAGATTATATCTTTTGAATACTTTGTGGTTCTAGTTTGTTTCCATTGAAGAACATTTTGATTCATTATGAGAAGGTGAGATCAACCTCTATTTTTTATCCCGGTATTGGTTTAATCATTCCAAGTTTGGATAGGTTGTTGAAAAGTTATTTTTTGTTCAAAATTCAAAGTATCACTAATTTATTCCATTATTTTGTAGGTACTTGATGCGATCTCACCTCGATTTAGTGAGTTGAGTTGATATGATGCCCGATCATCTAATGAGGAAGTATCATTGGATTTGCAAAATTTAGTTGAAAATGGGCTAAGACTAGAATTGGTTATCAAATAAGGGTTCAAAATAGATAAGTATGGATAGTTATAGGTTTGACTCACAAAGGAAATAAAACGGACTCGTGATAGAAGGATGGAAATAGCAAAATAATATTAAGCTCAATATCGAACCAACACTAAAGGAAAGTGTTGACTTGGGACTTATAGGGACTAAGGGGGTTCGGTAAAAGAAGGAAAAGACCTTGACCCATTACCTATCAAAGGTAAGAACTGAAGGTATGGTTGGATCGAGCGCCACACACGTTTGGAGTGATAAATTAGGAAAAGAAAGACTAGGTTAACGACACTGACAACAAATAAGCCAACAAGTCTATAAACGAAATTTGAGAGAAGAGAAATCTCACAAATTGATATATGTTCATTCAAATTGACAAAAGTTCTTTACAAGTGAAATGAGCTTCAAATTTATAGCCTTTTCATGGCTAGCCGAATAGGCAGCTTTAGATAGCTGAGCAGCCATTTGATTTCAGCCTAATTAAGCTAGAAAATTCTAGAATATGTTTAGGAATGTTCCTTGAAGCTTCTTAGCCATGGAGAACATCAATGGACAGCTTCTAGAGGCACTTGTTCAGCTGGAATTTAATTGGATATCTTGGGAGCTGAATTGCATCAATAAATTTAGCCTTAGTGTTTGGGAAGCTTAATTAAGCTGATGCTTAGAAAAGCTAAATGGACTTGAAGTTTAATGTACTCCTTGGGTAGCTAGCCGGCCATGAAATGTGAACACAAGGAGACAATCGACCACAAGGTGTGAAAACAAAAATATGACCAGCCTTGTAATGTGAAAGCATGGGCTGCTGGTGTGAAAGCTTTCAATGGTGGCTTGGAAGAGCTAACCGGTCACTTTGGGAAGAACAATCAGCAGTTTGTGGTGGCTGTTGCAATGACCGAACCATCATATCTCTTGGAGAAAATAAATCAGCAGCTAAACTTGCATTAATGTCGTCCAAACATTACACCTGCACTCAAATTAATTCAGCATGTTAACTCAACTTAGACACATTAATTCCAGCAGCTCAAAGACATATTAAAACCTTGTATTTAGCTAAGGCACATTAAAGATGTAAGGTTTAAGATATGTCTTAAATTCAGCTGAAGCTAGACAAATTAATTAGCTAAATCGGCTGGACAAATTAAATAAGCAGCAAGCTTTACATTGGTCCTAAACTTGACACATTAAAATAGCTAATAATTATGAACAAACTAAGACATAATTAAACTTAATTAAAATTTCCATAATTAGACAAATTGAAACTCAATTAATTATTTAAGCTGACTTAACTAATTTAACTAACTTATTCAATTTATTCCAGCAAACACAATTAAATAGAAAATTAAAAGATGAGCTCAATTGAGCTAGATTGAGCTGAGTGGAGCTCATGGAACCTGATGTGAGCACGCCCGGGGCATCCTCGAATGCAAATCATGAATCAATCGAGCTTCCAAAAGGCCCCATGACTCGAGTTCGAACCAAGCAAATTCAAGATGCTTTATCAGCCTTGATGTTGCGTATTTGGGATGACAACAAGTTCTATGACGTTGGAGGAGCTAAGGATAACTCCTTGAAGACTCCATGCACCATTTTGCAATCCGATCTCAGCTCCTCTCCAGATCCCCGTGTGCCATTCAGCTCCCATCAGCTCACTTGAGCTCAATTTAGCTCACTTGAGTTCAATTCAGCTCGTTTGAGTTCGAATTTAGCTCGTTTCAGCTCATTCCTTCTTCATCTCAATAAAGTAAGTCTTATTTTAGTTTTTAATTAAGTTTGCTACAGCTCATGCCGAAACCCCTAGCTCAACTTAGCTCACTAAGTGTTTTGACTATTTGAGCTAGCCGAATTTATTAGTTGACTCTTATTTAATTTGTCCAAATTTAGTTATTGTCATTAAGTTGTTTAGTTCATATTTGAATTATAATTATATGAATAGTTGTGTGTTATTTAATTATGTTAATTGATTCATGTAGGTTAGTCGAATGTGGAAGGTTCATTCATGACAAGATGCATGAACGGGAAAGTACAATGAATGGGAAGATACATGCATGGATCGGTTCAATGTTTGGAAGCTATACATTCATGAACATGGAGGGTTAATGAATATTGAAGATGCATCTCCCATGGATGGCACACATGCATGTATGAGGGACATTTAATGCAAGTGCATGTACGGCTAGGTTCAAGCCTCCTACCAAGTTCCATGTACAGCCGATGCATGTGTGATACGAACCGTCTCGAGTAGAGTCGAGTCGTATGTAGATTGCCTGATCATCTACGAGAAGTTACGTTAGGTTTAGCTGAGTTAAAGGTATGGTCGAAGTAGAAAGAGGGGTACGAATGGAATGGTAGGAACGAAAGGGTAGGAACAAAAGGATATGAACAAATTGGTCGGTTTTGGTTCGACTAAGTAAAGAAGAGAATGGGTTTGGAACTACTAAAGGTACTTTCAAGAACCAATACCGAAATGGTATCGACCCGTTGTTTAAGCTTTTTGAGTTCGGTTATAGGTTTGGTAAAGAAAACCTCGACCCACTATCTAACAAGATAGGAACCTCGGTATGTTGAACGCCACACTATGAATAGTGATAAGTTCGGGTACGAAAAAGAACACGGTTGACACAACTAGAACACTAGGAACGCCAAACGAATCTTTGAACGAAATATAAGAAAAGTATGCCTCACAAGTTCGGCAGCATAACATTAACAAAAGTTTCAAAAGTCCTTTACATGGAAATTGAACAAGTATTTATAGGCCTAAGTCTAGGTAGCCGATTGGCCTTTCATGCTTACATATTAATTAAAGAAAATTCTAGAAAAATGACCCTTAATGTGCATGTCTAGATTCGGCTATGGTAATAGGAAATAAATGAATCTTCATGCTTAAGAAAACTCAAAGTGAATGCATGATGTCCAATGGTCACTTGTAGGTTCGGCCAACCTTGTTAAATGAAGCAATGTTTGGCCAAAAAGTATGAATTAATTGTGGACACTCCAAGGGCCATTATGTGTGTGAAATCGAATGTTGAAGAGTCTTCTAGTGTGAACAAGGTGAACCGAATAGTCTTGCCATGTGAACATAGGTGTGAACGAATTAAGGAGAGTCATGGGGAAGCTAATTGGCCAAGCTATCTTCATGCATGTGTGAGTGTCCTTTGGTCGAATGGTCACCTTGGAGAATGAAGAGATAGCACACCATACATGAATGGAAACATTCATGAACCTTAAAGACATTGAATATGGTCATACATGCACTTGGCCGATCATGCACCCAAGAAATTCAAGTCCCCCAACCGTCCATGCACCTTCAAAATTCATGCTTGCTTTTAATCTCCATATGTCCATTGCGTTTTTACAAGAATTGTGAACAGAATTAATTTAAACTAATGTGAACACAAATATCAACATTAAATTCGGTTATGACAAATTTAATTATCATCAATAAACACTTTTAAGACATACTTAATATAACTAATGTGAACTAAATTTAATATGTAGGATATTAATTAACTAATTATTGAACTTATTAATTAAAAAGTCAATAGTAGTCAAATGAATTCAAAGTGAACTCCACGAGCTGATGGTTAATACATGAGCTAAACTCGAGCTGGGCATAAACTCGTGAGCTGATAATGAGCTGGTCCCGAGCTAATGAGCTGGTGTGGAGCCACATGGGAGCTAACTTGAACTGAAGGTGAGCTCGGTGAGCTGAACTGAACTTGTAGAAAAGTTCGTGATACGAGCACGCCCCGCGAACTTCATCGAACAAGTCTGTCAAGCCGAGCATTGACATGTTGGCAAGCTGATCCCAGCTCATTTCTAGCTCCACGAGCTCCGTCCAGCTCAAATCCAGCTTATTCAAGCTCGATCCCAACTTGCCTGAGCTAAACCGAGCTCACTCCTAGCTCATATTCAGCTCACGAGCTAAACCTTAGCTCAACTTCAGCTTAGGAGTTTAGCCTCAGCTCAACTTTAGCTCATGAGCTAAAGCTTAGCTCATTTTAGTTTAAACTCGGTTTTGTCTTTAATGCATTAAATAAAAATTTGCACATATTTATTTAAGCATTAAACTTGTCTTATATTAATATTTGTTATTAATATGCCATAGTCATTACATAAATTGATTATGTTCACATAGTTGAATTAATGCATGACATTAATGTGTTCACATCATGTCGAATTTATGAGTGTCCATGAGATATCTTAATGACTTGTTTATTTCATGTAGGTACATTCCTTTGGACGGTACAATGTATGGATGAAGAAACATCTCTTTTGGGCATTCCACACTCATGAATGAAGAAGTATTAAATGCTGGTGCATGTACGGCTAGATGCCATGTTTCTACAAATTCATGCATGTGTCGAATGCATGTATGGACATTAAAGGCTAGTCCATGAATGGATCAAATGCATGGGATGATAGAATGCATGAATGGCTTAAGTGCATGTATGGTGGCTGTCTCTTAACTTTCCAAGGCACTTATTTGGCCAAGAAGTAGCTGCTAACTAATTCTATGTTGACCATAGAGCTCCTTGAACATGTTCACACTTTGAATTGACCTATAGGCTACTACACATGCATGGATGGGTTCAAGAACGTCCAAGGGAAGGAATTAACTCAATAATTCAACACATTGATTGAATTAAGTGCATGCACAAAGGGGAGAACGAATTTACTAGGTTCATGCTGCCATTTATGAACTTACATGCCATTAAAGTGTTTAATTATGAAGATACATGTTCCATACAAGTGCATGAACGTCCCAAGGAGATGAATGCAACCTTTTGGTGCACATACAAGTCACTTGAAGCCTTTCTTTATGACTAAGCATTCATGCACAAACCAAGGGGGAAGAAAGTGTCCATTCAGCTAGTGCATGAATCTGCCGAATTTATGAACTATTTTAATACATTAGTGTCAAACGTTTTTATTATTGTGTGAACACCTAGATGCCGAATTTGAATGGTCATCTATGTGCCTATAAATATTTGTTTTCTTTCATTTGTAAAGGACTTTTTGCCAAATTTTTTATTGAATTTAATCTTGTGAGAATTTTCTTCTCTAAACTTTGTTTGAGACTTTGTTGACTTATCTACCTAGTAGTGGTTTCAACCCTGTTTTGTTCACCCATATACCGAGGTTCCTACTTTGTTAAGTAGTGGGTCGAGGTTCTATCATTTTCATTTTCGCCTTGAAAGCCTATAAGCATTTGGGTCGATATTTTCTAATATTGGTTCGTGCTTGCTTTTGAGTTCCTTCTTTCCATTCTTTCATTTACTTTAAACCGAACCTTAATATTCATATTTTAACCCCTTCATTTGAACCCCTTGAATAGCTTCCGCATAATTTATTTAGAAACATCTTTTTTTAACAAACTGAACGATACTTTCTCGTAGACGATCGGGCAAACTCGCATACGACTCGACTCTCCTCGAGGCGGTTCGTATCAGTTCGACATGGATTTCCAAAATGGCCACTAACTGGTTCGATAGGTCTAGCATTGACATCATCCCACACATGCTGAACTAAAGCTATAACGGCTTCTTTAAATTGTTTTGCACGAGCCCTCGTGATCGGCCCTTGAGGTAGCACCATCGGATCTCGGCTTAGACTTGACTTATGGGAAGCCGTGATCGTATCAATGTGGGAGGACTCTTGGTGTTTCCTAAGCACCTATCCGATTAAGAGACACCTCTTGGAAGTATCATGAACACCTTGGCCAAACCTAGACAACCCGTTGAGCTTCCAAAGGTGTACATCCATCAAGTGACTTAAAGCTCATGCATGAAGCTGTCCAAACACATTCCTATCAACCGAATCAAGACAAGACAATTAAAGTGTTCATTCTAGAATATCCTAGCTAGTTCATGACCGAACTTGCTTAGCCTTTAAGCTAGCTAGTTTGTCCATTCGGTTACTACATGTTTGCCTTTAAATAGTTTGTTAATTTCATTGTTAAGGGACTTTTGCCAAATTTGTTAATGAACATTTGTTCTTGTGAGGTTGCTTCCTCTCATATCTAGTGCAAGTTTCGAAAGACTTGTCTGGCTTGTGCTAGTGGCGTCAATCGTCTTGTTTTGAACTTATCACCAATTTTGGTGTGGCGTTCACCTATCCATCTATCCATATTTTCACCTTAACAATATAGGAATCGGGGTGACACTTCTTAGTGTTGAATCATTCCTGACGTTGAGTTCATTTTCCATTCCCAACTTTTAACTTTCTTTCTTGTTAACCCAAACCGAACCATCTATCCTTCATCCATCTTTGCTACCCTTAACCGAACCTATTGCTAAACTTACCCTTCTTGAAACCTTTCGCTATCCCATCCCATTTCATTCACTTCTAATTCTAAAACTTGAAGCACGAATGACTCTCTCGAATGACGATTGGGCAACTAAGTGAATTCGACTCATCAACCCGAGCCGGATCGCATCATTTGGTATCAGAGCTTGTAAATCGAGAGGCATCGACATTCGTATCAAGATTGAAATAGGTTCGCAGTTGTAAAAAAAATTGAATTAAAAAAAATTCAGTTGTAATTTTCATTCTCTCTATTGTAATAGTGATATTGTGAAGTATTAAAAAAAAGAAAAAAATATACGAAATTAAAAAAACAGTGTGTGATCAAGATCTGTTCTTTTGGTTTTATATTTTGTTCCGATCTTCAATCTTTATTTCCATCAATTCCCCCCCCAAAATGCCACACTACACCAAAGACTATTTTTCTTTTAGCCTACCCATACACCGTGACATTCTAACCTTTGTAACCATCTTGAAACTGACCCCAAAGCACCAAGACGAGTCAAAAGAAACAAACTACGAGGTTACGAGAGTAAGTGTGAGTGGTAGAAAGCTAGAGTGTGTGAGAGCATTCGAGTGTAGAAAAATCCTAAAATGAGTGCAAACACGAGTGGAGTGCTCATCCATTATTTTTTTTTCGAGTGAACTCGTGAGGTTTGTGTAATCAAGTGTCTTGTGAAGAATTTACCGAGTCGGAGTTCCAATACTTGGTTCAAGAAAAGTGAAGAATGGCTAATTCTGAGTTTGGCCAACTGCAAGTGAGGCTAGATCGATTGGAAAAACGAGACCAAAGTGATCGACTTTCTTCAAGTCAAAAAACGGAACCAAAAACACCACGGAGATATACCGCCGAATACTACTTGAACAAAAGTTCCTATCGTGATTCTTTCTCGCCATTGACTTCGAGGCAAAGAGATTCATACTATGACTCCTATTCGAGAAGAGACTTCAAACGAGAGTATTTTTCATCAAGGAGTTTGAGACGACAAGAAGGCGACTATGATTTTGACTCCTTACAAGAAAATGTGCGAAGAAATAGATATACTTCTTCCTGAACTTCAAAGAAATCATTCAAGGAGTGTTCTACACGAAGTTTTGATTGTGAATCACATGTAAATAGTTCTTGGCCTTTCGAACATGATCTCTATTCTCATGATTCTTTTGTACATTCTTGTAACGAGAAAACAAAAAAAAGAAAAGAAAAAGCAAAAGAAGAAAAAGAAAAAACGAAATAAAAAGAAAAGAGAGGCAAAAGGCAAGTATGAGAGAAAATGAGCGAATCTTGAGAGAACTTGAAAAAGCCTTTGAAAAACAAAAAGAAAATGAAAAATAAAATGAGATTGAAAAAGAGAATGAAAAAGAGTTTGAGAGAGAAAAAGAATGTGAACAATAAAAAAGAGTGGAAAAAGAAATTGAGATAAAAAGAACGAGTAATTCAAAAGAAATAGAATCGAGTGAAAACGATGTTAGTGAGCAAGCGAGGATTCTTGACGAAACCAACTCCGATACCTTCAAAATGAGAGGCGTTTTCAGTTGTTTAAAAAAGGTAAGTCCGTGGACGACCGCCACCCATTGGAAATCGAAGGTAAGGAAGGTAAGGAATCTTTGTTTATCGAATCAAGGCCGCCTGATTTAAAAATTACTCACAAAGGTTTTGATGGCATAAATTCTGAAAAACTTCCATCTTTTGATTTGGCTAGTTATTGTTCACATATTAATGTTAACGATGTTGATTCAAAAGATGCCATGAAGATTCCGTCTTATGACATGTTTTATAACGACAATTCTATTGATTCTATTGGATTGGTTCATCCTGTGCAAATTGTGAATGTATGTGATAAAAGGTTTTCACATTTTGATAAGTATGGCTATGTAAATTCTTTGAATTCATCTTTCTATTTAAACGTGCCTATTCAAAGGATTTGTGATGGATTTGAATTTCTGAAAGGTTGCATGAACACAACTTCTTTGCTCGATATATGCGTTAAAAGATTTTTGCATGAAATATTTGATCTGTTTGATTTTGCTCTTCAAGAGAAATCTTTGAATTTCTATGTGAAATTTCCATGTTTCAGACTGTTTGTTCGATTAGGATTTGTGAAGCATGAATGCTTGTGTATTTGTCAGTTTAAAGTCTCTTTGATTCACTTTTGCGACTTATCTGCGAAAATGAATTTTTTGTTACAATTTGAGGTAAGTGATCAAAACCGAGTCTTTAAGCTGGGAGTAAGCCATTTCGAGTTGTTTCCAAGAAAAGGTAAGCATTGTGATCTTATTGTAAGTAACTTTGTTTTACCTTCTCATCTTCTTCTCATCTTGATAGAGGAATGCGCGCGGACCAAGATCGAGTCGTCAAGTCACGGGAAACTCCTATGAAATCTCTAAACGAACAGATCTGAAAATTAAAACAAAGAACAAGATTAAAAGCAAATTTGAATTGAATTGAAATTCCCCAAATTCAATTAAATGAGCAGCAAGAAACAAAGAAATAGAATAAGCGAATCACACGGAATTGAAAGTATGGAAAGGATGCGAATCTGCCAAGGGATTGATTCGGCCAAGAATGCCTAATTTCCAGCAATCAATTGATCCCCAAATTGAAAGAGATCCAATCGGCCAAACCCTAGGAATTGGGGATTTTTGGGTTCGAATGGGTGCTGCCAATAGGAGAACAACTTAAACGATGAGATCTTGAGTTTAATCAATGCTGGAAAACAAACAAGAACAGCAAAATATTAGATGAGAAATCGGCACAAGTATAAGTAAAGAAAAGTAAAGAAAGAAATCGAAAACAGCAAGAATTAAAGGATAAGTCCTAAAGATCCTTGAAATCCCGAAAGATTTCACAAATCTCTTCAAACGGCTCTAATCTCCCCTCCAAAGAATATCGATGGCAAGAAGAAGGTTGAAGATGGCTCCCACAATCAAAAGATTGTTAAAACAACTTCTAAAGAAAACTCAAAAGAGAATTCTTGGAGAAAACCCCAAAGAAAATTCTGCACTCAACAAATCTGAAATTTGATAAAAAAAATAATAATAAGATGTTTTTACAAAGGGTGGCTGGCCAATGCTTATATAGGCCTCCAACAAATCCTAATCTCACAAGTAACTAATAAAAAAATTAAACCTAATTAATAAAATAACAAGGTAAATTCGGCCATGCACTTATATGGGCTGTTTTGGGCCGAATTTTACATGTAATGCTCCTAAAGATTAAAAATTAAATTAAACAAGTAAGATGTTTACAAATTGGGCCCTTTGACATTTTGGCCTGATTTTCAACTAAGTATGAAGAAATTTCTTGATTGGGCTGGATTTTGGTTATTGGGCCTCGCCTTCAAGAATTTGGGCTCGTGATCCATCTCCTACCAAAATTGGGTCGTTGACGCTCGTAATGGAGATCCAATGCATGTTGGCTGCAAGATTTGGTTTCTTGGACCAAGATTTCCAAGATTTGAAATCTTGATTTTCTTGATTCTTGAAATCTCTTCGAACAGCATAATTGGGCCAAGATTCGGTTTCTTGATTTTCTTGAAAACAAGAAAGAGAATCTTGATTTTCTTGATTTGAGCCCATCACCTTCTTGAGCTTGGGTTGGGCCTTTGTGACTCGTATCATTCCCCCCTTCCTCAAAAAGATTCGTCCTCGAATCTGAAAAATCAAATGAACTCGACTTTCCTCTATCGAACGGGACTAATGGCAATTGAGTCCACTGAAAAGAATAGCCATGAGATAGTAAATAGCAACGGAAACAAGCTTGTAGTCCAATCATAAGCATAACAGAACAGGTATAACGCATGTGAATGGACAGATTCAGATTACCATGCAAACAATCTAATTTACTCGCCACTGCCTCGTCAAAAGATGGACATGTTTTAAGGCATTCAGTCGTCTCAAATTGTTCCCACAAACCATGAATAAATTGCGAGTAATAAATCAAATGGTAAACATAATCGTCACAAGTAGGTATTTGAAAAGATTCACATGGTTCACAGAGTTGCATAATCATACCATGCATTAATCGACGGTCTATAGATTCACTCACACATGCATTATCAAAAACAAGAATCTTTTTATCAACCATCAAAACAGATAGATCATCAATAAATAAAATAGGACAGTCAAGCACGTTTCGATCTAAGTGTTCATCAACATGATCTTTATCACTATCCGAGGAGTACAAAAGTGTTTCAAAGGTTTCAAGCATCTTACCTTGATAAGCAAAAGAATAAGGGTCGATTTTACCTTTTTCATTTAAAACAAACCTTCGCTCATCGGGGGCATAGTGTAGTCGAATCTCCGTTGTTGAGTTAACCTTTGTCAAATGGTACTCAGACTTCATGTACAACCACATAAACTGTTTAAGGCACGAATATAAATTGAAAACAAATTTGGAAAATTTCGTTACCTTATTCTCCAAAACAGATTTGGACAAATTCGAGGATTTTACACAAGGTAAATCAAGACTTCATTTTCTCTTCTTTCTTCAACTTCTTTTTCAACTTTCTTTTCCGTTTCACATTCCTTTTCACTCTCAATCTCTTTTTGCTCTTTTTCATTCTCTTTTTCTTTTTCCTCACTTGTTTTAACAACAGAATTTTTCAGTTTGATTTGGTCCTCATGGACTTGTTCCGGAGTGAGCGGCACTAAGGTGATTTTCCTTCCTTGATACTTGAAAGAATACCTATTGGTACGACCATCGTGAGTGACCTTTCGATCTAGTTGCCATGGTTCTCCTAGCAATAAATGGCAGGCTTGAATAGGTACTACGTCGCACACGACTTCGTCTTGATATTTACCGATAGAAAAGGCGATGCGCACTTGTTGAGTGACCTTAAATTGGCTTTCGTTGCTAAGCCCTTGTAGTTGATAAGGTCATGGATGCTTGGTAGTGGTTAAGCAAAGCTTTTCCACCATCGTCGTGCTGGCTACGTTCGAGCAACTTTCACCATCAATAATAACTCTACAAAGCTTACCTTGTACATGGCAGCGAGTATGAAAGAGATGTTCTCGTTGCTGCTCGCTCTTTGGTTTTGCCAAAGAGGGTTGTCCACGATCATGAAGATCATAATCAGTTCTAGGGACACGCCGAGGAGCGCGCCTATGAGCAGGAGGCTGGTTATCCACATCGTCTTTAATTTGATCTCGATATTGAGGCTCTTGATTCAACCGCACCTCATTGATGGTAGCAGTCAAAGCTCGAAGAGCAGCAGCCTGTTCATCCAACTGTTGTTGGAATTTTTTAAATATGTCACTATTATTATCACCTGTAGACATTTTTTTTAAAACCTGCAAAACACTCAACACTCAAAAATAAAAGTTATCAAACCTCACCGTTAATCACTCAAAAAGAAAAAATCAAATTCTAAATGAGGTCGAATTCAATCTTGTGAGTTCTTTATCAGAGTTTATATCAACCAATTAGAGAGTGTGAACCAAACTACCAAAAAATCCTAATTTGCACTAGGATGCCAAAAACTGACGAGACACCAATTGATTCGTGTTGCACCGAGGAAGAAGTTGTGCACACGTTTAAATCCTACTAACACAAGAAACAAGAAGGTGTTAGATAATGTAAAGGAAGAATAAAAGCAAACAAATGAAAACCTACAGCTAAGAATCAATAAAAATTGCTGAAAACAGAAAACCCGAAAAACTGCGGAGTAACTTGACAACTTCGTTCGAGGTGTTCCCGATCTCCAAAAATCACGAAATTAAATCTGGAGTGTCCTTATATATTGAAATTTTGATCTGGAAATTTTGGGCACCAAATTCAACCGGCTGAATTTTTTTAAAATTTTTATTGAATTTCGTCTTTTTTGATTTTTTGACTTTTTTGACTGATTTTTTTGCGGGAATAATTTTTTTATATTCAATCACAGTGCCAAAAACATGTATGTAAAATTTCAGATCAATCGGACAACGTTTACCCACTCAAATGATTTTTTTTTTGAACAATTTTTCTGGGTAAAACTGCTGTTTATGCTTTAAAAAATAGAGATCAGTTTAGAAATCAACCAAGAACACCCAAAACGCCCAAAATCTGATACTAAATGATATGGAATGTGCGCGGACCAAGATCGAGTCGTCAAGTCACGGGAAACTCCTACGAAAGCTCTAAACGAACAGATCTGAAAATTAAAACAAAGAACAAGATTAAAAGCAAATCTGAATTGAATTGAAATTCCCCAAATTCAATTAAATGAGCAGCAAGAAACAAAGAAATAGAATAAGCGAATCACACGGAATTGAAAGTATGGAAAGGATGGGAATCTGCCAAGGGATTGATTCGGCCAAGAATGCCTAATTTCCAGCAATCAATTGATCCCCAAATTGAAAGAGATCCAATCGGCCAAACCCTAGGAATTGGGGATTTTTGGGTTCGAATGGGTGCTGCCAATAGGAGAACAACTTAAACGATGAGATCTTGAGTTTAATCAATGCTGGAAAACAAACAAGAACAGCAAAATATTAGATGATAAATCGGCACAAGTATAAGCAAAGAAAAGTAAAGAAAGAAATCGAAAACAGCAAGAATTAAAGGATAATTCCTAAAGATCCTTGAAATCCCGAAAGATTTCACAAATCTCTTCCAACGGCTCTAATCTCCCCTCCAAAGAATATCGATGGCAAGAAGAAGGTTGAAGATGGCTCCCACAATCAAAAGATTGTTAAAACAACTTCTAAAGAAAACTCAAGAGAGAATTCTTGGAGAAAACCCCAAAGAAAATTCTGCACTCAACAAATCTGAAATTTGATAGAAAAAAATAATAATTAGATGTTTTTACAAAGGGTGGCTGGCCAATGCTTATATAGGCCTCCAACAAATCCTAATCTCACAAGTAACTAATAAAAAAAATTAAACCTAATTAATAAAATAACAAGGTAAATTCGGCCATGCACTTATATAGGCTGTTTTGGGCCGAATTTTACATGTAATGCTCCTAAAGATTAAAAAATTAAATTAAACAAGTAAGATGTTTACAAATTGGGCCCTTTGACATTTTGGCCTGATTTTCAACTAAGTATGAAGAAATTTCTTGATTGGGCTGGATTTTGGTTATTGGGCCTCGCCTTCAAGAATTTGGGCTCGTGATCCATCTCCTACCAAAATTGGGTCGTTGACGCTCGTAATGGAGATCCAATGCGTTTTGTGATGTGATCCGGCTCGGTTGATTGAGTCGATTCACTTGATTGCCCGATCGTCGACGAGAAGTTTGTTCGATTTTGTAGATAGATGGAGTTAGATGATTTTTATAAGCGGAAGGTAGGCAAAATGGGTTCAAAGGATGGGTTTTGGTTTGATGAAAGATAGGTTCGGTTTAACAAAGAATTAAGTTACAAAGATGATAGATAAATGGAAATGGATAAAGAACTCAAACTTTAAGAATGATTCAATACTAAAAAGTATTGTCCCGAGTCTTATATTGCTTAAGGTGAATTTTGATGAAGGATAGAAGCGGACCTTGACCCGTTACCTATATGGAGGTAAGAACCAAAGGTATAGGAAGATGGTTGAACGCCACACCGATTCGGTGATAAGTTCAATGGAGTTCGGATTGACACCACTAGCAAGCTAGTTAAGTCGCTTCGAGACTCGAACGAAAGAAGAGAGGAGGTAACCTCACAAGAACAAAAGTTCTATTAAGTTTAATTGATCAAATTCTGTAACCTTTTACAATAAACAAGTAAGCTATTTATAAGCCTAAAATGCCTATTGATATTCGGCATCTATGTTGTTCACACTAACTTAAATTCTGTTCACACAGGTATTTAACATGTTCATAAATAGCATTAAAATCCAGTTCATGCTTGAAGATGGTACATGAATTGGCCGAACCATCATGATGCTTCACTTGATGCATTCATGCATCCTTAGCCTTGAAGAATCTCCATAATTCCATGAATGTGCAGCTCTTTAATGATCCTACATCTCCCTTGGCTGAATGAGGCATTAATGTGCCTAAAATACTTGAATGGTCATCTTGAAAATGCATGAATCATGCATGAAACGTCCCATGTATTTTCCCCCATAAATATGATCCATGAATCTTCAAATACATGAACTTTCAGCAACTCCCTCTTGCATGAACGTCCCAGATGCATGTGCTCCTTTAAATGCCATCCATTGAACCTCAATTGTGCATGCACACTCCCATACATTGCACCAATCCATTCATGAACCTGCAGCAAATTAAATCAGCAAGTTAAATGCATTTCAAACACATTAAATTAGCAGCATATGAACTCAATAATTTTCACATTAAATTTGGCCATACATATTAACAATTTCAGACATATTTAAAACATCATAATTAATTAAGTATTTAATTTAGATATAATGAAAACACTTAATTAATTATTTGTCCAGATTTTAACAAATTAATTAACTGAAAATAAACAACTAATTCAACTAAAGACAAATTAAATGGTTTATTTTAGCAAAATAAATGCAAGCTAAAAATAAGCTCATTAGGTTAAGATTGAGCTGAATTGAGCTCGAATGAGCTGACAACGGAGCTCAACGAAAAGGAATTGAACTAATTCAGCTCGCATAGGTTTGCAAGCAATGCTTAGGGAGCTGGTCCAAAAGTGTGCCCGAGGCGTGGCCGTATCATCCCCTCCCTCTTTAAAGCGATTTGTCCCCAAATCGGGCCATTTTCTCGAAAAAAATTTTACATCGTCACCAGCCCTTTTGTCGATGGAATTGGCATAGTTGCTCCCAAAAACCTGCAAATCAGACATGCCTTGAGTAGGACACAATTTATGTTTATACCCTCCCTCTTTAGGAGGGAACCACTTCGAAGTGTCACCTACACAAAAATTAAATAGATTAGTGACACCATGGTTTATAAGTTCAAAAGGTCTTCTTAAGATCTTATGCAAAAATTGAGCAAATGAACCAATGCCGGGATCAAAAGTGAAAGTTGATTTTACCTTTCCGCAATGAGTTAAGAATTTCTTCGTTGGAGATATACCAAAAACAAGAAGCATTCGGGAATTATAATTTTGGACAACAAAAATCCATGACTTAAAAACTTTGAACAATGATGTAGAGCCAAAGCTTCGATTTAGCGTTTGCAACTTGTCATAGTTCAACAACTTCGTTTTCAAATTTAAAGTCATAACATCAAGCAAGCACAAATGGTTCACACATCTATTCACACATAGCGATAAAATTCAGAAAAGATGAGAAGATTCAACATATTTATTCCAAACAAAATTAGAGTACTCACCTTTATTTATCAACAACTTAAGATAACTTGCTCCGGGCTTAAACACACGGTTTTGGTCATTCTTTGTTAAAAACATCAAAGGCTTTTTCAAACATGCAAAATTTATACAACAAGGCAGATTTGAGACACCATCTTCAACTTTAAGTGCACTAACCATTTTACATGTCATCCTCGTATCAAACAAACAAATCAAAGACATGCATGTTTTCAAGCATTCATGCATCTCAAATCTCATACGTACATTCTTGTTTAGACAAAGTAGTTTCTCATAAAAGATCAATGAGTGCACATTTTTACTCAAATCAAGCAGATGGAAAGGCTTATATGTTTTCTTATCTTGCAAATGCCGAATATTTGTTATTTCAATAACAAACTCATCAGCATCACAATTTCCAAAAACATTATTCTTCTTGCCATCATTCCATGCAAATATGATATCATCAATCAAAGAATGGCAAGTAACCACATCAAAATTCAGATCATTTTTAAAGGACAAATCATCAACAGTGTGTCCATCAACAATCGAGTAAGGCAGAAGTGCTTTAAAATTTTCAACATTCATACCTTGCTTACCTTTTGGCATAGGCGAACTAGGATCATTGAGAACATTACCTTTTTAGCCAAAATGAACCTTCTCTCCTTCGAGAGGTATTGGAGTTGAAAATTATCGTCACTTGGCCTTCCGGAGACCTGAAAAGAAGGAACAGAACAAAAACAAACATCACGGGGGTTAGTTAAAATTTCGTTCTCCTTTTCTTGTTCTCGCTCACTATCTTCATTTTCTCTCGTTTCTTCTTCAACATCTTTTTCTTTTTCAATTTTTTTCTCAATCTCAATTTCTTTTTCAATTTTCTTTTCTTCATTTTCTTTTTCACTACAATGTGTGGATGACACGAAAGAATCAAAGAGATAATCATTTGGCTCAAAGAAAGAGAAAATATTTTCATAAGCTTCTCGTCCATTTCTTCGAGAACAATCCTTTGGGAAGGACTTCTTTGAAGCATACGAGGAATGGCTCGTCCTTTCTTGCTCATCTCGAGTGATTTTTGACTCGAAGTTTTCTTCTCGCGGTCTCGAAAGCCTTGTTGAATAGGAGTCTTGATATGTGTCTCTTCTCGAATAATGTCGTCGTGATGAACTTAACTCTATTTCTCGACTCGGTGGAGTTTGCTTCCGTCGGGCTTTTTCCTCCACTCGGTCCAAACGTCTTTTTAATGGGCTTAGTTTTTCCTCCAATATTTGGCCCATCTCGTTCACCAAGTATTGAAATTCATCGGTAGAGAATTCTTCTTGAGACATGATTCAAGAAAATGTTCGAAAATCGAAAGATAGAATAAATAGTAAATAAACCTCACCAATTCAAAATCCTCACCAATCTCTCACAAAGAAATAATGATTTTCACTCGCACTCGTGTTTACACTCTTCTAGGCTTTTTCTTTGATGTAAAACACACGTGCCTTTTACCTCTCGACCTCGTCTCACAATTTCGTAATTCGTCTCGATAGACTTAATTTGCTGCTTGAGGGTCGGTTTCAAAATAGGTTACAAAGGAATGAGGTGGGTGTAGGGTAGGCTAAACAAAATAAAATCAAGGCTAAGTGTGGCGTTGGGATGGGTAAATAATGGTAGGAAGGGAAACTTGATGATCGGAGCAAATAAGAGAGAAAAATAAAATAAAAACTCGCAAGACTTTTCACTTTTTTTTAACTTGATTTTTTTGGTCACCTTTTTTTTTTGCTCGGTTTTTTTTTTCACTTTTTTTTTTGAATTTTTTTTTTCAATCAAATTTTTTTTTCGAATTTTTTTTGATTTTTTTTGTTACTCCAATACAATAGTAAGCTAAATACAAGGGAAAAAAATTAAATTACAACTCAAACTTTTTTTTTTGATTTTTTTTCACGTTTCGAACCTACTTGCGGCCTTATTACGAACATCGGCGCTCCTCGTTTTAGTAGCTCTGATACCAAATGATGTGATCCGGCTCGGTTGATTGAGTCGATTCACTTGATTGCCCGATCGTCGACGAGAAGTTTGTTCGATTTTGTAGATAGATGGAGTTAGATGATTTTTATAAGCGGAAGGTAGGCAAAATGGGTTCAAAGGATGGGTTTTGGTTTGATGAAAGATAGGTTCGGTTTAACAAAGAATTAAGTTACAAAGATGATAGATAAATGGAAATGGATAAAGAACTCAAACTTTAAGAATGATTCAATACTAAAAAGTATTGTCCCGAGTCTTATATTGCTTAAGGTGAATTTTGATGAAGGATAGAAGCGGACCTTGACCCGTTACCTATATGGAGGTAAGAACCAAAGGTATAGGAAGATGGTTGAACGCCACACCGATTCGGTGATAAGTTCAATAGAGTTCGGATTGACACCACTAGCAAGCTAGTTAAGTCGCTTCGAGACTCGAACGAAAGAAGAGAGGAGGTAACCTCACAAGAACAAAAGTTCTATTAAGTTTAATTGATCAAATTCTGTAACCTTTTACAATAAACAAGTAAGCTATTTATAAGCCTAAAATGCCTATTGATATTCGGCATCTATGTTGTTCACACTAACTTAAATTCTGTTCACACAGGTATTTAACATGTTCATAAATAGCATTAAAATCCAGTTCATGCTTGAAGATGGTACATGAATTGGCCGAACCATCATGATGCTTCACTTGATGCATTCATGCATCCTTAGCCTTGAAGAATCTCCATAATTCCATGAATGTGCAGCTCTTTAATGATCCTACATCTCCCTTGGCTGAATGAGGCATTAATGTGCCTAAAATACTTGAATGGTCATCTTGAAAATGCATGAATCATGCATGAAACGTCCCATGTATTTTCCCCCATAAATATGATCCATGAATCTTCAAATACATGAACTTTCAGCAACTCCCTCTTGCATGAACGTCCCAGATGCATGTGCTCCTTTAAATGCCATCCATTGAACCTCAATTGTGCATGCACACTCCCATACATTGCACCAATCCATTCATGAACCTGCAGCAAATTAAATCAGCAAGTTAAATGCATTTCAAACACATTAAATTAGCAGCATATGAACTCAATAATTTTCACATTAAATTTGGCCATACATATTAACAATTTCAGACATATTTAAAACATCATAATTAATTAAGTATTTAATTTAGATATAATGAAAACACTTAATTAATTATTTGTCCAGATTTTAACAAATTAATTAACTGAAAATAAACAACTAATTCAACTAAAGACAAATTAAATGGTTTATTTTAGCAAAATAAATGCAAGCTAAAAATAAGCTCATTAGGTTAAGATTGAGCTGAATTGAGCTCGAATGAGCTGACAACGGAGCTCAACGAAAAGGAATTGAACTAATTCAGCTCGCATAGGTTTGCAAGCAATGCTTAGGGAGCTGGTCCAAAAGTGTGCCCGAGGCGTGGACGTATCATTTTGGCTGCAAGATTTGGTTTCTTGGACCAAGATTTCCAAGATTTGAAATCTTGATTTTCTTGATTCTTGAAATCTCTTCGAACAGCAAAATTGGGCCAAGATTCGATTTCTTGATTTTCTTGAAAACAAGAAAGTGAATCTTGATTTTCTTGTTCTCTCGTGTATGCATCTAAGGCCTTGCTAACAAGCTCTTGAATGGTCCCATTTAGTTTGGACCGCATTTGTCGGGCCTTTGATCTCGTTATTGGGCCTTGTGGCAATTTGAGCCCATCACGTTCTTGAACTTGGATTGGGCCTTTATGACTCGTATCATTCCAAGATTTGGTTTCTTGGACCAAGATTTCCAGGATTTGAAATCTTGATTTTCTTGATTCTTGAAATCTCTTCGAACAGCATAATTGGGCCAAGATTCGGTTTCTTGATTTTCTTGAAAACAAGAAAGTGAATCTTGATTTTCTTGATTTGAGCCCATCACCTTCTTGAGCTTGGGTTGGGCCTTTGTGACTCGTATCACATCTTCTTTTATTTTTGGAAATTAAGCATGTGGCTGGATTACAAAATCAAAACCAAGTTTTTGATTCTGAAAATTTTATTTTTGATCCCGGCATTGGTTTATTTGCCCAAGTTTGGATTAAAAGGCTGGAGTGAGATTGTTTGTTCTTAATTCGGTGTTTCCCTAAACTTCTTCTTTATTTTGTTGTTGAAACTTTGAAATGGCCTATCCAAAAAGAGGAAGGACATATGACTAATATTGTCTTTTCGAGTCTTGTGTGACTTTCAGGTTATTGTGAGCCATTCTACCCCATTCGACAACCAAGGGTCTAGTGACGACAAATGCCTTTTAGCAAGCAAATGGCCCGAATTGAGGACAAGTCGCTTTGAGGGGGGAATGATGTGAGCACGCCTGGGGCATCTTCGAATGCAAATCATGAATCAATCAAGCTTCCAAAAGTCCCCATGACTCGAGCTTGAACCAAGCAAATTCAAGATGCTTTATCAGCCTTGATGTTGCATATTTGGGATGACAACAACGTCTATGACGTTGGAGGAGCTAAGGATAACTCCTTGAAGACTCCATGCACCATTTTGCAATCCGATCTTAGCTCCTCTCCAACTCCCCATGTGCCATTCAGCTCCCATCAGCTCACTTGAGCTCAATTTAGCTCACTTGAGTTCAATTCAGCTCGTTTGAGTTCGAATTTAGCTCGTTTCAGCTCATTTCAGCTCATTCCTTCTTCATCTCAATAAAGTAAGTCTTATTTTAGTTTTTAATTAAGTTTGCTACAGCTCATGCCGAAACCCCTAGCTCAACTTAGCTCACTAAGTGTTTTGACTATTTGAGCTAGCCGAATTTATTAGTTGACTCTTATTTAACTTGTCCAAATTTAGTTATTGTCATTAAGTTGTTTAGTTAATATTTTAATTATAATTATATGAATAGTTGTGTGTTATTTAATTATGTTAATTGATTCATGTAGGTTAGCCATAATGTGGAAGGTTCATTCATGACAAGATGCATGAACGGGAAAGTACAATGAATGGGAAGATACATGCATGGATCGGTTCAATGTTTGGAAGCTATACATTCATGAACATGGAGGGTTAATGAATATTGAAGATGCATCTCCCATGGACGGCACACATGCATGTATGAGGGACATTTAATGCAAGTGCATGTACGGCTAGGTTCAAGCCTCCTACCAAGTTCCATGTACAGCCAATGCATGTGGGAGGACTCTTGGTGTTTCCTAAGCACCTACTCGGCCAAGAGACACCTCTTGGAAGTATCATGCACACCTTGGTCGAACCTAGACAACCCGTTGAGCTTCCAAAGGTGTACATCCATCAAGTGACTTAAAGCTCATGCATGAAGCTGTCCAAACACATTCCTATCAACCGAATCAAGACAAGACAATTAAAGTGTTCATTCTAGAATATTCTAGCTAGTTCATGACTGAACTTGCTTAGCCTTTAAGCTAGCTAGTTTGTCCATTCGGTTACTACATGTTTGCCTTTAAATAGTTTGTTGATTTCATTGTTAAGGGACTTTTGCCAAATTTGTTAATGAACATTTGTTCTTCTGAGGTTGCTTCCTCTCATATCTCGTACAAGTTTCGAAAGACTTATCTAGCTTGTGCTAGTGGCGTCAATCGTCTTGTTTTGAACTATCACCAATTTTGGTGTGGCGTTCACCTATCCATCTATCCATATTTTCACCTTAACAATATAGGAATCGGGGTGACACTTCTTAGTGTTGAATCATTCTTGACGTTGAGTTCGTTTTCCATTCCCAACTTTTAACTTTCTTTCTTGTTAACCCAAACCGAACCATCTATCCTTCATCCATCTTTGCTACCCTTAACCGAACGTATTGCTAAACTTACCCTTCTTGAAACCTTCCGCAATCCCATCCCTTTTCATTCACTTCTAATTCTAAAACTCGAAGCACGAATGACTCCCTCGAATGACGATCGAGCAACTAAGTGAATTCGACTCATTAACCCGAGCCGGATCGCATCAGAACCGAATGGGAGCTAAGGTTGACTTGCAAAAGAATGCAAGGAGTCCTTGTTGAGCTGATTTGAGCTCCTTCAATGCGTCCAGCCATGGATTCATTCCATATGTAAGCAACTAAGGCCGAAACATGCTCTTTAAAGGATTTAGCTCGTGCTCACGTAATGGGGCCTTGGGGTAGCTCGGTCAGATCCTTGCTCAAGTTAGAGGAGCTCTGAGGCATGCTCACATCATCCCCCTCTCTTCAAAGTGACTTGCCCTCAAGTCGGATTCTGCATCAAATGGGATAAGTCAGACACATTGAAAGTTGCACTTATGTTATACTCACCCAGTAAATCAAGTTTATAGGAGTTCTCGTTGATTCTTTCAATGACTTGGAATGGTCCATCTCCTCGGGGTAATAACTTAGACCTCCGTTGGGCTGGGAATCATTCTTTGCACATATTAACCCAAACCTAATCACCAGGTTCAAAGACAACTCGTTTCCACCCTTTGTTTGCCTTTCGCACATAAGTCTCGGTCCTAGCCTCAATGTTGGCTCGCATCTTTTGATATAGGTCCTTGACATAATCGGCCTTTTTCCTAGCATTTGCAAGGATAAGTTGATCATTAGGCAAAGGCACTAAGTCTAAGGGTGTTAAAGGATTAAAACCATAAACTATTTCAAAAGGTGAGTATTTTGTCGCCGAATGGACAAATTGATTATAGGCAAACTCTATATGCGGCAAACAATCCTCCCACGTTTTTTAATTCTTTCAGATGATGGCTCAAAGTATGTAGATAGTACACGGTTGACCACTTCTATTTGGCCATCTGTTTGGGGGTGGCAGGTGGTTGAAAACAGCAACTTAGTTCCTAATTTCCCCCACAATGATCTCCAAAAATAACTTAATAACTTCGCATCTTGATCGGACACGATGGTTCATGGGATGCCGTGAAACCAAACAATGTCCCTAAAGAAAAGGTTAGCAACATGAACGGCGTCGTTAGTTTTTGTACATGCAATAAAATGAGACATTTTCAAAAATCGGTCAACAACGACAAATATAAAATCCTTCCCCGTTTTTGTTCACGGTAATCCAAGGACAAAGTCCATGGATGATGTGATCATAGCTCAAGAAATCACTACCGAATCCATTGAGCTGCCACGAGGACCTATAACTTGATCACGAGCTAAGAAATTTCAAGAAGCGTTAGCAAGCTATGTGGATCAAGGTTGGGGAGAGCAAGAAGCCGAATCCAATAGCCATGCATGGAACAGCTCAATTGGCATCACTTGCAATTTATTGCAAGTTGAACTTGAATTTTAATAAACTCATCTAATTTTAATAAATGAGTTGTTGGACTTTATTCAACTCATCTTAGTTTATTTTAGTTTAATTAATAGAGTTTTTGTTGAACTTCATTTAATAAGTGTTGCTCATAATTAATCTAGTTACTAGGATTATTTATGGATGCATGGTTTAAGTTTAATTAATTATGCTTCTATTAATTTTACTAGTTGTTGGAATAATTATTGCATAGGTTTTAGCCATTTATCTAAGTTAAGTGTTTAATGAGTGCATGTTCAATAAGTGTTTAAATGTGTTTAATAAGTTCAATTTAATGTGTTTAAATGCAGAAAACTCTTTAGCTCATAACCGTTACAATTCAAGGCTGTTACACATTCAATAAAGTGGCTTTTCAAGTCATTTTCGGTTACAAACAAGGAGGCTATTGCAAATGAGGTTTTATACATCATTTAAGGAGCTTTAAGGAGCATTATATCATCCTTTTATTTCAGCAGCAACCTCTTCACCTACCAGCCATTTTTGCTACTTCAAAAATTAACTCAAAGCGTTCAAAATGCCTTTAAGGAGCTGGTGTCTATTCGGCTAGCCAAGGGAAAATTCAAGAGTCATTTTCAAGCATTTACGGTCATTTATTCAACTAAATTGAAGAGAATTCAAGAGTGGAGTTACTTGATTCAAGAATGTCAAAAGACTTGAACTTTGTTTCAGTCTTTAATTAGCACATTAATATGAATTCTTGTGAAGGTTCATCTATGATACGAACCGTCTCGGGAAGAGTCGAGTCGTATGTAAATTGCCCGATCGTCTACGAGAAGTTACGTTAGGTTTAGTTGAGTTGAAGGTATGGTCAAAGTAGAAAGAGGGGTACGAATGGAATGGTAGGAAGGAAAGGGTAGGAACAAAAGGATATGAACAAATTGGTCGGTTTAGGTTCGATTAGGTAAAGAAGAGAACGGGTTTGGAACTACTAAAGGTACTTTCAAGAACCAATACCGAAATGGTATCGATCCGTTGATTAGGCTTTTTAAGTTCGGTTATAAGTTTGGTAAAGGAAACCTCGACCCACTATCTAACAAGATAGGAACCTCGGTATATTGAACGCCACACTATGAATAGTGATAAGTTCGGGTACGACAAAGAACACGGTTGACACAACTAGAACACTAGGAATGCCAAACGAATCTTTGAACAAAATATAAGAAAAGTATGCCTCACAATTTCGGCAGCATAACATTAACATCAGTTTCAAAAGTCCTTTACATGGAAATTGAACAAGTATTTATAAGCCTAAGTCTAGGTAGCTGATTGGCCTTTCATGCTTACACATTAATTAAAGAAAATTCTAGAAAAATTACCCTTCATGTGCATGTCTAGATTCGGCTATGGTAATAGGAAATGAATGGATCTTCATGCTTAAGAAAACTCAAAGTGAATGCATGATGTCCAATGGTCACTTGTAGATTCGGCCAACCTTGTTAAATGAAGCAATGTTTGGCCAAAAAGTATGAATTAATTGTGGACACTCCAAGGGCCATCATGTGCATGAAACCGAATGTTGAAGAGTCTTCTAGTGTGAACAAGGTGAACCGAACAGTCTTGCCATGTGAACATAGGTGTGAACAAATTAAGGAGAGTCATGGGGAAGCTAATTGGCCAAGCTATCTTCATGCATGTGTGAGTGTCCTCTGGCCGAATGGTCACCTTGGAGAATGAAGAGATAGCACACCATACATGAATGGAAACATTCATGAACCTTAAAGACATTGAATATGGTCATACATGCACTTGGCCGAACATGCACCTAAGAGATTCAAGTCCCCCAACCGTCCATGCACCTTCAAAATTCATGCTTCTTTTAATCTCCATATGTCCATTGTGTTTCTACAAGAAATGTGAACAGAATTAATTCAAACTAATGTGAACACAAATATCAACATTAAATTCGGTTATGACAAATTTAATTATCATCAATAAACACTTTTAAGACATACTTAATATAACTAATGTGAACTAAATTTAATATGTAGGATATTAATTAACTAATTATTGAACTTATTAATTAAAAAGTCAATAGTAGTCAAATGAATTCAAAGTGGACTCCACGAGCTGATGGTTAATTCATGAGCTAAAATCGAGCTGGGCTTAAACTCATGAGCTGATAATGAGCTGGTCCCGAGCTAATGAGTTGGTGTGGAGCTACATGGGAGCTAACTGATACGATCTCGATTTAGTAGTTGAGTCCGAGTCGTTTAGTTCCCGATCGTAAACGAAGAAGTAGATTAGACGAGAAGGAGTTAGAATATATTTGTGTACAAAGAAGTAAGATAAGTTCGTGCAAAGTTGGATGTGGATTTGGTTTAAGTTGAAATGGTATGAATAGAATGGAAGAGTTCGGTTTAGGATAATTAAGAAATGGTATTTGGTTTTGGTACGTTTTGGTATTTGGGAATTGGTACGAAATGGTATGGAATTGGTATGAAATGGTATGGTATTTGGTACGAATTGGTAATGGTTCAAAGAGGTCAAGAATGAACCAACACTAAAGAAAAGTGTCGACCCGAAACTTATAGGACCTAAATGAATTGGAAATGGTTGAAAAGGACCTTGACCCGATACTTAGGAAAGTATGAACCAAATGTATCAAAGGTGAACGCCACACTCGGGTTTAAGGAGTGATAAGTTCGGAAAAGACTCGAAAAGACGCCACTAAAAAGCTTAGATAAGTCTTATAGGTCTCGAACGAAATTTGAGAGAAAATGCCTCACAAATTTGGCAGCAATTCGCTAATTAAAATGTCAAAAAGTCCCTTACAAAGTGAAAATTTAGCTATTTATAATAATCCACTAGGCTAGCCGAATGGTCACTTAAATTCCTTAAAAATTAAGCAAATGAATTACTTAAATGGGCTAGCTAGATTCGGCTGAACTTGGAGCTCCAATGGTCACCTTCTAAATGGACAATTGAACTTGGAGCTTGAGGGAGTAAATGGCAGCAGCTACATTCGGTTGATGTGCTTAAAGGAGCTCATTTAATTGGCAACTATTGCTGAAAAATTACCAGCAATTAAGAAGATGTTGAGTAGTCACTTTGAGTGTGAAAACCAAGTTTTGAAGAGTCTTTGAATGTGAACACCTTGATCCGAACAGCCATGATGTATTCAACAGTGTGTAAGCAATAAATTCGACTGAATGGTCACTTAGGAGACTTCAAACAGCAGCCAACTTCATTCTCCCATTCATGCATGTGTCGTCCCCTTCATGTACCCTCTTTTAATACCTTACATGCTCCAAAAACGTTCATGGGTGATGTACCTGCAGCAACATTCATCAAATAATTCAGATTCATGTTTAGACACATTAAATTAACACTAAAATGCTGCACATTAAATTCGGCAGCCTTAGGACATAATTAAAACAAGTAATAAAGTTAACATATTAAAAACAAGCTTAAAAACATATTTATAAGCTGTATAAATTAAGACAAAATTAATAACATGTCATAATAACTAAAATATCATGCATAATTAAGTTTGACCAGATTTAAGACCAATTTAATAACGAAAATTAATTAAGCTTGTAAATAACTAATTTAACTAACTCAATTAATTATTTCAGCTACTATATGATTGACTAAGTTATTTTGAGCTAATTTTGAGCTGGTTCAAATTTAATGAGCTGAAGTGGAGCTTAATTTAGCTCGTAACAAAGTGCAAGGAAGGCTCATCGAGTTTGTCCAAGCTTCATCAATGCGTCCAACCAAAGTCTCGCCCCAAACTTGATCTACTAAGGCCGTAACAGCCTCCTTGAATTGTTTAGCTCGTGATCGGGTGATTGGACCTTGAGACTGCTCCAAAGGCTCCTTGCTCGAGCTAGGTTGGACTTGAGGCGTGGCTATATCACTAACTTGAACTGCAGGTGAGCTCGGTGAGCTGAACTGAACTTGTAGAAAAGTTCGGCATGGATTTCCAAAATGGCCACTAACTGGTTCGATAGGTCTAGCATTGAAATCATCCCACACATGCTGAACTAAAGCTATAACGACTTCTTTAAATTGTTTTGCACGAGCCCTTGTGATCGGCCCTTGAGGTAGCACCATCGAATCTCGGCTTGGAATTGACTTATGGGAAGCCGTGACCGTATCATCCTCCCTAATGTGATCTGGCCCAGGTAGATGAGTCGAATTCACGTAGTTGCCCGTTTGTAGTTCGAGAGAGTCGTTCGTGTCTCGAATTTTAGTAATAAAAGTAAAATAATGGATTAGAATAAGCGGAAGGTTTCAAGAAGGGTAAGTTTAGTAATAGGTCCGGTTATGTGTAGCAAAGATGGGTGATGGATAAATGGGTCGGTTTGGTATAACAAGAAAATAATTCGAAGGATGGGAATGGAAAACGAACTCAACGTCAGGAATGATTCAACACTAAGAAGTGTCACCCCGGTTCCTATATTGTTAAGGTGAAAGTATGGATAGATGGATAGGTGAACGCCACACCAAGATTGGTGATAAGTTCAAACAAGACGATTGACGCCACTAGCAGAAGCCAGATAAGTCTTTCGAAACTTGTACGAGATATGAGAGGAAGAAACCTCACAAGAACAAATGTTCATTAACAATTTCGGCAAAAGTCCTTTACAAATGAAAGAAAACAAATATTTATAGGCACATAGATGACCATTCAAATTCGGTATCTAGGTGTTCACACAATAATAAAAACGTTCACACTAATGTATTAAAATAGTTCATAAATTCGGCAGATTCATGCACTAGCTGAATGGACACTTTCTTCCCCCTTGGTTTGTGCATGAATGCTTAGTCATAAAGAAAGGCTTCAAGTGACTTGTATGTGCACCAAAAGGTTGCATTCATCTCCTTGGGACGTTCATGCACTTGTATGGAACATGTATCTTCATAATTAAACACTTTAATGGCATGTAAGTTCATAAATGGCAGCATGAACCTAGTGATGTGAGCTTGCCTACGAACCAAATGGAGAACGAACAAGAAGCTATTAAGCTGCCCATTGGTCCAATAACGCGAGCTAGAGCTAAACGATTTAAAGTTGCTATTTTAGCATTGGTGGAACGGATTGAGGAAAATGAAAGCAAAGAGCTTAAAGACGAGCTGAATATTTTCAACTTCTTTGAAGTTGAAATTCGTTCTAGCTAATTAAATTGCTGCTGGATTTTAAACCATTTAAATAAGCATTTAATTAAGTCTTATTACAGCTTATTAATATGTTTTTATTTAATATAAGTGTTTAATATGTCTTAATTTAGTTACATTAAAGATGTCTTGATTTCATTTAGTTTGTCTAAATTATTACATGTCTTAAATCTGTTCACCCGAATTTGTGTCATGCTTTATTAATATTTAAGTTGTTTCAATGTTAAATTAGGATGTTCACATTATGTATTTACTTAGTTCAGCTTAATTTGATTGAAATTAATTAAGTTCATGTGTGTTTTTAGGTACAGCCGAATTTGAAGATTCATTGGGCAGATTCATGCATGAAGATTCAATGGATGTGAAGATGCATGCATGTTGGGTTCAATGCACCAAATGATACATGCATGGACTATATTAAAGATGGTGTGCTGATTGTTGAAGTTCTCTAAGTGACCATTCGGCCAAAAGAGATGATTTTCCATTCTCCAAAGCTGCCATTTATTTCCTTCACATTGCTGGGTACATTGTGGCTATTCGATTCATGATGTTCACACCTTATGGTCATTCAAAACCGTCCATTCACACTTCCAAATGACTGTTCAAGTTACTAATTAATGATGGTAATTTTTCAGCAAGAGTTGCTTCATTATTGACCTTATTAAACTCTATTGGCCGAATGTAGCTGCTGCCAATTTTCCAAGTTCGTTGAAGCTCTTCCTTGGTCTATATTCAGCCGAACCTTGATTCAAGACCATTCATGGATCTTAGCTCAAAATTAGTTCAATGTTTACTTAGTTTTTAAGTATTGAACTTGACTATTCGGCTACTAGTCACTTAAGCTATAAATAGTTCTTGAATTTCTTGTAAAAGGACTTTTTGCCAAATTTCTGAATGAAATATAATTTTAGTGAGAAATTCACTCTCTTTATTCTCCAAAGCTCAAATTGACTTATCTTCAACGAGTGGCGTCAATCTGACTTTGTTCGAACTTATCACCCATTGGTGTGGCGTTCTTCATACCGTAGGTTCCTATTTTGCTAAATAGAGGGTCTCGGTTTTTATCCTATTTCCATTTCTTTCTTTGAAACCTTAAGCCCGGGTCCTTATTTGATAATAAGGGTTCGATCTTGTTTCATCGAATTACCCAGCAAACAACAACCCATCAAACTCCTTTGTTCCTAAAGCCATCCAACTTCAAACACCAAGACTTGAATTTGATTCAATTCCGACACTACCTAATTTCGATCGGGAAAGATTACGACTCGTCTTTACATCCGAAACGAGCTCGTATCAGTTGGTATCAGAGCTAGCTAAATTAGGTACGTAAATCGTAGCTTCGAAAAAAAAATTTAAAAAAAAAGTTTCGAAAAAAAAAAAAGAAAAAATCCGAAAAAAAAGAAGGAAAAAAAATTGCAAAAAAAAAATTGCATACGGTCTAGGTGCGTACGAAAAGAACGTGAAATATCCGTAAAAAAAAAAAAGTCTGGAAACACTTCAACAAAAATTTTTCCGAAATCATATTATACACCCTTTTATACCCCTTTGAGTGAAATTTCACACTATTAAAAAAAAAAATTCAATTCGTGAATTCATTTTATACGCCACATCTTTAAACCTTTCTTTCTTTCGAGCCTACCCTAAACCATACGATTTTCCTTTGTTTAGCCTTTGAAGCCGACCCACAAGTGGGATAAGTCTAAGGTAGCTTTTTAGAATATCGAGAGTTGGATTTGAGAGGTAAAAGGCAAGAGAGTACATCAAGATAAAAGCCGAAAATAGAGTGAAACACGAGAGGAGTGAATTTTTTTCTTGTGAGTGAATTTGTGAGGTTTTTGTGGTGAGGAAATATTTTGTTCTTATTTTAAACATGTCTAGGAGTCCGGATCGTCGAGTAACAAGTGGAGGAGCTTCGAATGCTGCTGGTGGAGGAGTAAACCTTCAACCGAGGAGAAACGTTCCCGGAGGTGGAGTGCCTGATCTCCAAGTCCAAGCAATCGTACGAGAAATCTCTCGTCTGTTCCAACCTCAATTCGATTCTCTCAATGAACGAATGGAACAAATGGAGGAACAAAGCCAACGTGCGAACACCCCTCCTATTCCGAGAAGAGAGCGAGAACGTCCATGGCAACATGCAAATGATCTATATGAACAAAGTGACGATGAAAGTGATCGAGGTTCACGACAAAGTGCAAGGAGACGAGGTCATCGAGCACGAGAACAAAGAGATCGAGAGAGGCCCGATGATGATTTAAAGAATATTAAAATGGCGATTCCTGCTTTTCAAGGAAGATCGGATCCCGAGGCCTATCTTGAATGGGAGAAGAAGGTGGAATTAGTTTTCGAGTGCCACAATTACTTGGAAAGCAAAAAGGTGAAGTTAGCTGCTATAGAATTCTCCGACTATGCCATAATATGGTGGGATCAACTCACGTTGAGCCGAAGACGCAATGGAGAACGTCCCGTGTCTACATGGGCGGAAATGAAAGCAATAATGAGAAAGCGTTTTATTCCTGCTTACTATCACCGGGAGTTGTATCAAAAGCTCCAAAGCTTAACTCAAGGCCAACGAAGCGTGGAGGATTATTACAAAGAAATGGAAGTGGCCATGATCCGCGCCGATGTGGAGGAAGATCGAGAAGCCACCATGGCTCGATTTCTCGCCGGCCTTAACCGAGATATCGCAAATATCGTTGAACTACACCACTATGTTGAGGTTATTGATATGGTCCATATGGCCATAAAGGTCGAAAAATAACTAAAAAGAAAAGGTACGTCACGAACTTTCTCTAACACTTCTTCTATGCCTAGGTGGGGGCAAGGGACCAACAAACGTGACATACCAAGCCGAAACAAAGAAGTAAGTGGTGCCACCAAGTTTAACAAACCGATTGCCGAAACGAGTAAAGGAAAGATGGAAGCCCAACCAAGTCGATCTCGAGACATAAAATGTTTCAAATGCCTTGGAAGGGGCCACATCGCGAGCCAATGTCCAAATCGGAATGTGATGTTTGTTCGAGACGATGGCGAGATTGAATCTGAAAGTGAACAAGAGAAGGAGGCCATTGAACAAACCGAAGATGAAGAAGATGTTGAACAAGCCGAAAATGGAGAAATATTGGTGGTGAAGAGAAGCCTTACTTTGCAAGGTGCCGAAAACGATCAACAACGCGAAAACATTTTTCATACGCGATGTCAAGTGCAAGGTAAGATTTGTTGCGTTATAATTGATGGGGGAAGTTGTACAAATGTGGCAAGTTCAATGATGGTGGAGAAACTCGGATTGGCCACCATTAAACATCCCCATCCGTATAAACTCCAATGGCTTAACGATGGTGGAGAATTGAAGGTAACGAAGCAAGTGTTGATTTCGTTTACAATTGGGAAGTATCAAGATGAAGTTATGTGTGACGTCGTACCAATGCATGCGGGGCATCTTCTTTTGGGGCGGCCTTGGCAATTCGACAAGCGAGCGATTCATGACGGATATACAAACCGATACTCTTTCAAACACATGGGACGAATGGTGACGTTAGCTCCATTATCACCGAAACAAGTGTATGAAGATCAACTCAAAATGAGGAGTTCGATTGAAAAATCAAAAGAAATCGAGAGAGAGCAAAAAATGAAAAGAATAAAGAAAAGAGTGAAGAAAAGAAGAAAAACAAAAAGATGAGTGATAAAAAAGAGAGAGTGATTCAAAAGAAAAGAAACGAGTGATGAAAATGAAAAAAAGAATTTGTTGGTAAAAGAGAGAGAAGTTCGAAAATCGATGTTATTGAAACAACCATTATTGGTTCTTTTGTACAAGGAGAGCTTGCTTGGCACTAACGAATTTGATGATAAGTTGCCCTCTTCTATTTTGTCTGTGTTGCAGGAATTTCGAGACGTATTCCCAGAAGAAATCCCGAGTGGGTTACCACCTATTCGTGGAATCGAACACCAAATAGATCTTGTGCCGGGAGCCGCGATTCCAAACTGACCTGCTTACCGGAGCAATCCTGAAGAGACGAAAGAATTACAAAAGCAAGTAAATGAACTCCTTGAAAAGGGCTATGTGCGCGAAAGCCTTAGTCCATGCGCCGTGCCTGTTTTGCTTGTCCCGAAAAAGGATGGAACGTGGAGGATGTGCGTGGACTGCCGTGCTATAAACAAGATAACTATCAAGTATCGTCATCCTATACCACGATTGGATGATATGCTTGACGAGCTAAGTGGCGCAAGTCTGTTTTCAAAAATTGATCTTAAGAGTGGTTATCACCAAATACGGATGCGTGAGGGTGATGAATGGAAGACTGCGTTTAAAACGAAGCATGGGCTTTACGAATGGCTCGTTATGCCATTTGGCTTAACGAACGCCCCAAGCACGTTCATGAGGCTTATGAATCACGTTCTAAGACCTTTTATTGGTAGATTTTGCATCGTATACTTCGATGATATATTAGTTTATAGTAAAAATTTAGATGATCATGTTTTACATTTGAAGGCTGTTTTGGAAGTATTGAGGAAAGAAACTTTGTATGCTAATTTAAAGAAATGTGAATTTTGCACTAACAAGGTTGTGTTTTTAGGTTTCGTTGTTAGTTCGGAGGGCCTTGAAGTCGATCAAGAGAAGGTCAAGGCGATCCAAGAATGGCCCCGTCCGACGAATGTCTCCCAAGTCCGAAGTTTCCATGGATTAGCAAGTTTTTACCGTTGATTCGTGCCAAACTTCAGCACCTTAGCCGCACCCTTGACTGGAGTTATTCGTAAGAATTCCAACTTCGTTTGGGGAGAGGAATAAGAAAAATCCTTTTTGAAAATTAAAGATTGTCTAACTCATGCACCGTTATTAGCTTTGCCTAATTTTGATAAAACCTTCGAGTTAGAATGTGATGCCTCAGGTTTAGGCATTGGAGCCGTGTTGATGCAAGATGGACGGCCTATTGCCTATTTTAGCGAGAAACTCAATGGTGCCGTCTTAAACTATCCGACTTATGACAAGGAGCTCTATTCGTTGATTCGAGCCTTAGAAACGTGGCAACACTATCTTTGGCCCAAAGAATTCGTCATACATACCGATCACGAATCCTTGAAGTACTTAAAGGGTCAACACAAGTTGAATAAGCGGCATGCTAAGTGGGTAGAATTTCTCGAATCTTTTCCATATGTTATTAAATATAAAAAAGGTAAGGAAAACGTAGTGGCTGATTCACTATCTCGAAGGTATGCGTTGTTAAATATTTTGGATGCTAAGTTAATGGGGTTTGTATTTCTTAAAGATTTATATGTCAACGATGCTGACTTTAGTGAATTCTTTAGGTTATGCGCAAAGGGAGCTTACGAGAAGTACTATCGACATGATGGGTACTTGTTCCGAGAAGGAAAGCTTTGTATACCCCAAGGTTCCGTACGAGAAGTGTTGATCGAAGAATCTCATAGTGGAGGATTAATGGGGCACTTCGGAGTTGCAAAGACGTTAGCCATGCTCAACGAACATTTCTTTTGGCCTAAGATGCGACGAGATGTCGAACGGTTTTGTAATCGATGCATTGCATGCAAACGGGCTAAGTCACGAATTAAGCCCCATGGTTTGTATAAGCCATTGCCTATTCCCGAAACCCCTTGGTCTGATATCTCAATGGATTTCGTGCTAGGTTTACCGAGGAGTAAAAATGGCCGAGATTCAATATTTGTGGTTGTAGATAGGTTCTCAAAAATGGCTCATTTTATAGCATGTCATAAAACTGATGATGCCGTGAATATTGCTAATTTATTTTTCAAAGAAGTGGTCAGGTTGCATGGCATGCCTAGGACGATTGTGTCCGACCGAGACGCGAAGTTTCTTAGCCATTTTTGGAGGACACTATGGGGGCGCCTTGGAACGAAGTTGCTGTTTTCAACCACTTGCCATCCGCAAACGGACGGCCAAACCGAAGTGGTCAATCGGATTTTGTCTACATTGCTTCGAGCTATCATCCGGAAAAATTTGAAGGCTTGGGAAGAATGTTTACCACATGTGGAGTTTGCGTATAATCGAGCTATTCACTCAGCTACCAAATTTTCTCCTTTTGAAATCGTTTATGGTTTCAATCCGTTAACACCATTTGATTTAATGCCATTGCCTTCTAACCAATTTGTGCATGTAGATGGAAAGCGTAAAGCTGATTTCGTCAAGCAATTGCACCAACGAGTTCGAGAAAACATTGAGGCAAGGACCAAGAACTATGAACAACATGCTAACAAAGGTCGTAAACGAGTTGTGTTCGAGCCGGGAGATTGGGTGTGGTTGCATATGCGCAAGGAAAGATTTCCTATGCAACGACGATCTAAACTACTTCCGAGAGGGGATGGACCGTTTCAAGTCCTTGAACGAATTAATGACAATTCTTATAAATTGGACTTGCCTGGTGAATATAATGTTAGCGCGACTTTTAACGTTTCTGATTTGTCTCCGTTTGATGCAGATTCCGATTTGAGGACAAATCGTTCTGAAGAGGAGGGGAATGATGTGAGCTTGCCTACGAACCAAATGGAGAACGAACAAGAAGCTATTAAGCTGCCCATTGGTCCAATAACGCGAGCTAGAGCTAAACGATTTAAAGTTGCTATTTTAGCATTGGTGGAACGGATTGAGGAAAATGAAAGCAAAGAGCTTAAAGACGAGCTGAATATTTTCAACTTCTTTGAAGTTGAAATTCGTTCTAGCTAATTAAATTGCTGCTGGATTTTAAACCATTTAAATAAGCATTTAATTAAGTCTTATTACAGCTTATTAATATGTTTTTATTTAATATAAGTGTTTAATATGTCTTAATTTAGTTACATTAAAGATGTCTTGATTTCATTTAGTTTGTCTAAATTATTACATGTCTTAAATCTGTTCACCCGAATTTGTGTCATGCTTTATTAATATTTAAGTTGTTTCAATGTTAAATTAGGATGTTCACATTATGTATTTACTTAGTTCAGCTTAATTTGATTGAAATTAATTAAGTTCATGTGTGTTTTTAGGTACAGCCGAATTTGAAGATTCATTGGGCAGATTCATGCATGAAGATTCAATGGATGTGAAGATGCATGCATGTTGGGTTCAATGCACCAAATGATACATGCATGGACTATATTAAAGATGGTGTGCTGATTGTTGAAGTTCTCTAAGTGACCATTCGGCCAAAAGAGATGATTTTCCATTCTCCAAAGCTGCCATTTATTTCCTTCACATTGCTGGGTACATTGTGGCTATTCGATTCATGATGTTCACACCTTATGGTCATTCAAAACCGTCCATTCACACTTCCAAATGACTGTTCAAGTTGCTAATTAATGATGGTAATTTTTCAGCAAGAGTTGCTTCATTATTGACCTTATTAAACTCCATTGGCCGAATGTAGCTGCTGCCAATTTTCCAAGTTCGTTGAAGCTCTTCCTTGGTCTATATTCAGCCGAACCTTGATTCAAGACCATTCATGGATCTTAGCTCAAAATTAGTTCAATGTTTACTTAGTTTTTAAGTATTGAACTTGACTATTCGGCTACTAGTCACTTAAGCTATAAATAGTTCTTGAATTTCTTGTAAAAGGACTTTTTGCCAAATTTCTGAATGAAATATAATTTTAGTGAGAAATTCACTCTCTTTATTCTCCAAAGCTCAAATTGACTTATCTTCAACGAGTGGCGTCAATCTGACTTTGTTCGAACTTATCACCCATTGGTGTGGCGTTCTTCATACCGTAGGTTCCTATTTTGCTAAATAGAGGGTCTCGGTTTTTATCCTATTTCCATTTCTTTCTTTGAAACCTTAAGCCCGGGTCCTTATTTGATAATAAGGGTTCGATCTTGTTTCATCGAATTACCCAGCAAACAACAACCCATCAAACTCCTTTGTTCCTAAAGCCATCCAACTTCAAACACCAAGACTTGAATTTGATTCAATTCCGACACTACCTAATTTCGATCGGGAAAGATTACGACTCGTCTTTACATCCGAAACGAGCTCGTATCACCTAGTAAATTCGTTCTCCCCTTTGTGCATGCACTTAATTCAATCAATGTGTTGAATTATTGAGTTAATTCCTTCCCTTGGACGTTCTTGAACCCATCCATGCATGTGTAGTAGCCTATAGGTCAATTCAAAGTGTGAACATGTTCAAGGAGCTCTATGGTCAACATAGAATTAGTTAGCAGCTACTTCTTGGCCGAATAAGTGCCTTGGAAAGTTAGGAGACAGCCACCATACATGCACTTAAGCCATTCATGCATTCTATGATACGATCACGGCTTCCCATAAGCCAAGTTCAAGCCGAGATCCGATGGTGCTACCTCAAGGGCCGATCACAAGGGCTCGTGCAAAACAATTTAAAGAAGCTGTTATAGCTTTAGTTCAGCATGTATGGGATGATGTCAATGCTAGACCTATCGAACCAGTTAGTGGCCATTTTGGAAATCCATGCTGAACTTTTCTACAAGTTCATCTCAGCTCACCAAGCTCACCTTCAGTTCAAGTTAGCTCCCATGTAGCTCTACACCAGCTCATTAGCTCGGGACCAGCTCATTATCAGCTCACGAGTTTAGGCCCAGCTCGGGTTTAACTCATGAATTAACCATCAGCTCATGGAGTTCACTTTGAATTCATTTGACTACTATTGACTTTTTAATTAATAAGTTCAATAATTAGTTAATTAATATCCTACATATTAAATTTAGTTCACATTAGTTATATTAAGTATGTCTTAAAAGTGTTTACTGATGATAATTAAATTTGTCATAACCGAATTTAATGTTGATATTTGTGTTCACATTAGTTTGAATTAATTATGTTCACATTTCTTGTAGGAACGCAATGGACATATGGAGATTAAAAGCAAACATGAATTTTGAAGGTGCATGGACGGTTGGGGGGCTTGAATCTCTTAGGTGCATGTTCGGCCAAGTGCATGTATGACCATATTCAATGTCTTTAAGGTTCATGAATGTTTCCATTCATGTATGGTGTGCTATCTCTTCATTCTCCGAGGTGACCATTCGACCAAAGGGCACTCACACATGAATGAAGATAGCTTGGCCAATTAGCTTCCCCATGACTCTCCTTAATTCGTTCACACCTATGTTCACATGGCAAGACCATTCGGTTCACCTTGTTCACACTAGAAGACTCTTCAACATTCGGTTTCACACACATGATGGCCCTTGGAGTGTCCACAATTAATTCATACTTTTTGGCCAAACATTGCTTCATTTAACAAGGTTGGCCGAATCTACAAGTGACCATTGGATATCATGCATTCACTTTGAGTTTTCTTAAGCATGAAGATGCATTCATCCACCATTCCCAAAACCGAATCTGGTCATGCATATTAAGAGTTATCTTTCTAGAATTTTCTTTTAATTAATGTGTAAGTATGAAAGGCCATTCGGCTACCTAGACTTAGGCTTATAAATACTTGTTCAATTTCCATGTAAAGGACTTTTGAAACTTTTGTTAATGTTATGCTGCCGAAATTGTGAGGCATACTTTTCTTATATTTCGTTCAAAGATTCGTTTGGCTTTCCTAGCGTTCTAGTTGTGTCAACCGTGTTCTTTGTCGTACCCGAACTTATCACTATTCGTAGTGTGGCATTCAACATACCGAGGTTCCTATCTTGTTAGATAGTGGGTCGAGGTTTCCCTTACCAAACCTATAACCGAACTCAAAAGGCTAAATCAACGGGTCGATACCATTTCGGTATTTTGTTCTTGAAAGTACCTTTAGTAGTTCAAACCCATTCTTTCTTCTTTACCTAATCGAACCTAAACCGACCAATTTGTTCATACCATTTTGTTCCTACCCTTTCGTTCCTACCATTCCATTCGTACCCCTCTTTCTACTCTGACTATACCTTCAACTCAACTAATCCTAACGTAACTTCTCGTAGACGATCGGGCAATCTACATATGACTTGACTCTTCTCGAGACGATTCGTATCATCTGGTATCAGAGCTACCTAAAACGAGAAGCTTAGACGTTCGAAGCGGAGCATTCCCGAGGTATGTTCAGAAAAAAAAGAGTATGGAAAAAAAAATTTTGTATACCGAAGTTTTCTCATTTCAATTAGTTTGTTATTGTTGCTATAAAAACAAAAATCTACGCAGCCAAAGAAAAAAAATCGTGTACAAAAGTGTTTCTATTGTATTTAGCTTGTCGATATAGTACAACAAAAAAAAGTTATACAAGTTAAAAAAATAAAAAAAATCGAAAAAATAAAAAAAATAAAAAAAGAGAGTGATTTATGCAAATCAATTGTTATTTGATCGTCAAGCTTTGATCTGATATAGTCCCGACCCTTCTTCTATTCTACTCTCCCTAATTCGCCACATTTTTTACCCAATTCCCTATTCTTTCAGCCTACCCTATATCGAATACATCAATCACTTGCTATCCCTTTTGAACCGACCACCTAGACCAAGGACCGAGCCTTAACGAATCTGCTTACGAAATTACGAGAAAAGTCAAGAGAGGTAAAAGGCAAGAGAGCGTGAGCGCATTCGAGGGGAGGTAAAAGCCGAACTAAGAGTGTAAACACGAGTGTGAGTGTCATCAAGCTTCTTTCTTTCTGAGCGGATTGAGAGGATTTGTTTGTGAGGCTATCTTAAACGAATAGATGTCCCAAAATAGTGGACAAAACATGGAAGAACAACAAGGGCGACAACCCGTCAGAAACGTTCCAGATTTGCAAATGCAAGCCCTTTTGCGTGAGATGGAACGATTACTTGATCGAAGGCTTAATCCTCTTGAAGATCGACTCTACCAAGTCGAGGCCTAAATACAACGCGATGAATATCCTGAAGTTGCTAGGCAAAGACGTGAAGGGCCCAATCAACGACGAAGACAACCAAGGGTTCAAGATGATGATGTTAATGAAAATAGTGAAGATGAAAGCGATCACGGGTCTAACATAAGCCTAGAAAGGAGACGTGATACAGCCACGCTTCAAGTCCAACCTAGCTCGAGCAAGGAGCCTTTGGAGCTGCCTCAAGGTCCAATCACCCGATCACGAGCTAAACAATTCAAGGAGGCTGTTTCGGCCTTAGTAGATCAAGTTTGGGGCGAGACTTTGGTTGGACGCATTGACGAAGCTTGGACAAACTCGATGAGCCTTCCTTGCACTTTAATACGAGCTGAATTAACTTCCATTTCAGCTCAATAAGCTCGACTTAGCTCAACTTCAGCTCAAACATTTTCAATTCAGCTCAATATCAACTAGACATTAATTTAATAGCTGAATATTTATTTAAGTCGATTCAATTAGTTTATTACAGCTTATTAATATGTTTGTTGCATGTTTTTAATATGTCAAGTTTTATTACATGATTTAAAATTGCTTTAAAGTTGCCGAATTTAATGAGCTGATTTTAGTGTCATTGTTGACCGAATTAATGTGTCTTGTTTTTTATTCTTAATTTAGTTCAGCTAAATACCACATTAATCTTAGTTCTTCCTATTTTTGTAGGTTGGCCGAATGTGGGGGTTCATTTAGCAAGGTGAGCCGAATGTGGAGATTCATTTAGCTTGGTGCATGCACAATAGATTCAATGAACCTGGAGATACATGCATCAAATTGGTGAGCTGAATTTGGCATTCCTAGGTGACTATTCAGTCAAGAGAGCTAATGTTTCCAACTCCAAAGCTGTCAATTAATCCTTTCACATTTGCTGGATGCATCTTGGCTTTTCGGTTCCATGTGTTCACACTCCATGACTCTTCAATGTTGAGCTTTCACACTTAAATTGGCTGCTCATTACCCTCTTAATTGCTGGTCACTTTTCAGCCAAAAGTTGCAACATAAATGAGCTAATTTATGCCCATTGGCCGAACCTAGCTATCCATGCATCATCCAAATTTTTCCAAGTCCAATGCTTCATCTAGAAGGTGTCTAATGGAGCTCCATGTTCAGCCGAATCTAGCTAGTTCATTTAAGTGATTCAATTGCTTAATTTTTAAGGAATGTAAGTGACCATTCGGCTAGCTTAGGTGTTGCTTATAAATAGCTGAAATTTTACTTTGTAAAGGACTTTTTGACATTTTAATTAGCGAATTGCTGCCAAATTTGTGAGGCATTTTCTCTCAAATTTCGTTCGAGACCCGTAAGACTTATCTAAGCTTTTAGTGGCGTCTTTCTGAGTCTTTTCTGAACTTATCACTCCTAAAACCCGAGTGTGGCGTTCACCTTTGATACCTTTGGTTCATACTTTACTAAGTATCGGGTCAAGGTCCTTATCAACCATTTCCAACTCAATTTGGTCCTATAAGTTTCGGGTCGACACTTTTCTTTAGTGTTGGTTCACTCTTGACCTTTTTGAACCATTACCATTTCATACCAAATCCTTTACCATTTAGTACCAATTCCCAAATACCAAAACGTACCAAAACCAAATACCATTTTCTAATTAATCTTAAACCGAACTCGACCATTCTAGTCATACCATTTCGACCTAAACCAAACCCATATCCAACTTTGCACGGACTTACTTTACTTCTTGAAACTCAATTATATTCTATATTCTTCTCGACTATTCTACTTCATCGTTTACGATCGGGAACTAAACGACTCGGGTTCAACTACTAAACCGAGGTCGTATCATTTGGTATCAGAGCCAGGTTAAAAACGAGAAGTACGAGCACTCGAAGTCAATCTGAAATAGGTACGTAAAAAAATTAAAAAAAAAAATTGCATACGGTTTAGGTGCGGACGAAAAGAACGTGAAATATCCGTAAAAAAAAATTTCCAAAATCTTTCCAAAATCTCATTTTACACCATTTTATATCCCCCGTAGTGAAATTTCACGCAATTAAAAAAAAATTCGATATAAAAAAAAAGTGTTTCGAGTTTGTAAGTTTGGCATTTTCTTCCATTCATCTTCTAAGCCACACTTAGCCTAAAGCCTTTCTTGTTTCTTTTAGCCTACCCGTAACCTAACATCAATCCCTTGTAAAGCCATTTGAAGCCGACCCACTGAACTAAGACTAAGTCACTACGAGTCGCTTACGAAATCACGAGAGGAAAGTGAGTGGTAAAAGGCACGAGAGGTACATCAAGTTAAAAGCCGAAATTGAGTGAAACACGAGTGGAGTGTTTATTCTTTCTGTGAGAGATTTTGTGAGGATTGTGCTGTGAGGTCTTTATTTACATGTCTCAAAGTCCTGAACGAAATATGGCGGAAGGAGGTGGAAGGCAACCAATCCGAAACATTGTGCCTGGAGGAGGTGGAGTGCCGGATTTGGCTCAACAAGCCTTGTTACGAGAAATCCAACGCATGATCCGAGGTGAGTTAGAATCTATTAACGAACGGTTGGATCGAGTTGAATTGGGAAATCAACGAGAGCGTACACCCCAAGGGCCGCAAAGAGGGCGAGACCAATTGGAAATCAATCAAGACGACCTATATGATCCGAATGAAGTCGAAAGTGATCAAGGATCAAACGTAAGTGAAGGCCGAAGAGGTCAAAGGAACCGAGGTAAACGGAATCAAAGACGTATGGATGACGACTTAAGGAACATTAAACTATCCATTCCATCCTTTCAAGGAAAGTCTGATCCGGAAGCTTACTTGGAGTGGGAAAAGAAGATTGAATTGGTCTTCGATTGTCACAACTATTCCGAGATCAAAAAGGTGAAGTTGGCGGCCATAGAATTCTCCGATTATGCTATGATATGGTGGGATCAACTCACTACGAGTCGAAGAAGGAATGGGGAACGACCAATATCCACTTGGGCCGAGATGAAGGCTGTGATGCGACGTCGTTTCATTCCCTCCTACTATCATCGGGAACTCTATCAAAAGCTTCAAAATCTCACTCAAGGTTCAAAGAGTGTTGAGGATTATTTCAAAGAGATGGAGATCGCAATGATCCGAGCCGATGTCCAAGAAGATCGTGAAGCAACAATGGCGCGATTCCTTGCTGGTCTCAACCGAGATATCGCTAACATTGTGGAACTCCAACATTATGTTGAGATAGTGGACATGGTACACATGGCCATTAAGGTGGAGAAGCAACTCAAGCGAAAGAGTACCACTCGAAGTTTTCCTACCCCAAGCACAACTAGATGGGGGCAAAGTTCGAGTAAAACTAATCCACCAATCCGTGCCAAAGAGCCAATGGTGCCTACCAAAGCAAACAAACCTATGGGCGATACGAGCAAAG
>NC_053426.1:41648288-41775995 GCF_007990345.1 Gossypium hirsutum | reverse complement strand
ACTTTTGGCGGACATTATGGGGAAAACTTGGGACGAAGTTATTGTTTTCAACCACTTGTCATCCCCAAACGAATGGCCAAACTGACGTGGTAAACCGAGTTTTGTCAACTTTGTTGCGAGCGTTGGTACGAAAGAACCTTAAGACGTGGGAAGAATGCTTACCCCACATCGAGTTCGCTTATAATCGCTCTGTTCACTCAACAACCAAATTCTCTCCTTTTGAGACTGTCTATGGATTTAATCCTCTTACTCCTCTTGATTTATTACCTTTTCCTGTTGATCAATTTGTCCATACAGATGCAAGGAAAAAGGCTGAATTTGTCAAGGAATTACATAGGAAAGTTCGAGAGAATATTGAATCTCAAACCGAGCAATACGTCCAACGAGCCAACAAAGGACGAAAACGAGTTGTATTTGAACCCGGAGACTGGGTCTGGGTGCACATGAGAAAAGAAAGGTTTCCAGCTCAACGAAGATCTAAGTTGTTGCCGCGAGGAGACGGCCCCTTCCAAGTCATCGAGCGAATCAATGAAAATTCGTATAAGCTTGACTTACCAGGTGAGTACAATGTTAGTGCTAGTTTTAATGTCTCTGACTTGACTCCTTTCGATGTAGATACTGACTTGAGGACAAGTCATTTTCAAGAGGGGGAGGATGATACGATCACGGCTTCCCATAAGCCAAGTCCAAGCCGAGATTCGATGGTGCTACCTCAAGGGCCAATCACAAGGGCTCGTGCAAAACAATTTAAAGAAGCTGTTATAGCTTTAGTTCAGCATGTATGGGATGATGTCAATGCTAGACCTATCGAACCAGTTAGTGGCCATTTTGGAAATCCATGCCGAACTTTTCTACAAGTTCATTTCAGCTCACCAAGCTCACCTTCAGTTCAAGTTAGCTCCCATGTAGCTCCACACTAGCTCATTAGCTCGGGACCAGCTCATTATCAGCTCACGAGTTTAGGCCCAGCTCGGGTTTAACTCATGAATTAACCATCAGCTCATGGAGTTCACTTTGAATTCATTTGACTACTATTGACTTTTTAATTAATAAGTTCAATAATTAGTTAATTAATATCCTACATATTAAATTTAGTTCACATTAGTTATATTAAGTATGTCTTAAAAGTGTTTATTGATGATAATTAAATTTGTCATAACCGAATTTAATGTTGATATTTGTGTTCACATTAGTTTGAATTAATTATGTTCACATTTCTTGTAGGAACGCAATGGACATATGGAGATTAAAAGCAAACATGAATTTTGAAGGTGCATGGACGGTTGGGGGGCTTGAATCTCTTAGGTGCATGTTCGGCCAAGTGCATGTATGACCATATTCAATGTCTTTAAGGTTCATGAATGTTTCCATTCATGAATGGTGTGCTATCTCTTCATTCTCCAAGGTGACCATTCGGCCAAAGGGCACTCACACATACATGAAGATAGCTTGGCCAATTAGCTTCCCCATGACTCTCCTTAATTCGTTCACACCTATGTTCACATGGCAAGACCATTCGGTTCACCTTGTTCACACTAGAAGACTCTTCAACATTCGGTTTCACACACATGATGGCCCTTGGAGTGTCCACAATTAATTCATACTTTTTGGCCAAACATTGCTTCATTTAACAAGGTTGGCCGAATCTACAAGTGACCATTGGATATCATGCATTCACTTTGAGTTTTCTTAAGCATGAAGATGCATTCATCCACCATTCCCAAAACCGAATTTGGTCATGCATATTAAGAGTTATCTTTCTAGAATTTTCTTTTAATTAATGTGTAAGTATGAAAGGCCATTCGGCTACCTAGACTTAGGCTTATAAATACTTGTTCAATTTCCATGTAAAGGACTTTTGAAACTTTTGTTAATGTTATGCTGCCGAAATTGTGAGGCATACTTTTCTTATATTTCGTTCAAAGATTCGTTTGGCGTTCCTAGCGTTCTAGCTGTGTCAACCGTATTCTTTGTCGTACCCGAACTTATCACTATTCGTAGTGTGGCGTTCAACATACCGAGGTTCCTATCTTGTTAGATAGTGGGTCGAGGTTTCCCTTACCAAACCTATAACCGAACTCAAAAGGCTAAATCAACGGGTCGATACCATTTCGGTATTTGGTTCTTGAAAGTACCTTTAGTAGTTCAAACCCGTTCTTTCTTCTTTACCTAATCGAACCTAAACCGTCCAATTTGTTCATACCATTTTGTTCCTACCCTTTCGTTCCTACCATTCCATTCGTACCCCTCTTTCTACTCTGACTATACCTTCAACTCAACTAATCCTAACGTAACTTCTCGTAGACGATCGGGCAATCTACATACGACTCGACTCTTCTCGAGACGGTTCGTATCATTCTATCATCCCATGCATTTGATCCATTCTTGGACTAGCCTTTAATGTCCATACATGCATTCGACACATGCATGAATTTGTAGAAACATTGCATCTAGCCGTACATGCACCAGCATTTAATACTTCTTCATTCGTGAGTGTGGAATGCCCAAAAGAGATGTTTCTTCATCCATACATTGTACCGTCCAAAGGGATGTACCTACATAAGATAAACAAGTCATTAAGATATCTCATGGACACTCATAAATTCGGCATGATTTGAACACATTAATGTCATGCATTAATTCAGCTATGTGAACATAATCAATTTATGTAATGACTATGGCATATTAATAACAAATATTAATATAAGACAAGTTTAATGCTTAAATAAATATGTGCAAATTTTTATTTAATGCATTAAAGACAAAACTGAGTTTAAACTAAAATGAGCTAAGCTTTAGCTCGTGAGCTAAAGTTGAGCTAAGGCTAAACTCCGAAGCTGAAGTTAAGCTAAGGTTTAGCTCGTGAGTTGAAAGTGAGCTAGGAGTGAGCTCGGTTTAGCTCAGGCAAGATGGATTGAGCTCGAATAAGCTAGATTTGAGCTGGACGGAGCTCGTGGAGCTGGAAATGAGCTTGGATCAGCTTGCCAACATGTCATTGCTCGGCTTGACAGACTTGCTCGATAAAGTTCGCGGGGCGTGCTCGTATCATTCCCCCCCTCTTTTAGGCGACTTGTCCTCAAGTCGAGCTGTTTATCCATGGGAGAACTTTGACTCGTGCATGGTTTTCCTTGATCAAATGGGATGGAAGATGTCACACAAACCTGAAAAATTCTTACCATAGCCGGTAAAAAGAAACTCAAAGGAGTCAAATTCAAATGTGTTCAATAGTTCATAAAATATTCATTCAATCGAACATATGCCAAAAATCTCAATTGGACAAAGCAAGCATACATAAATTTATCAAAGAGTTTCGTTAGATCATCGTTACAAACATGAAAACTAAGTTGGATCAAGGGATAATTGGTTGAAAATGATGGTAGGCACATAAACACATTATTCCTCATCCAAAACATTTTAATTTCTTTAATCGAATATAGTAACTCATTTGGTCCCTTGTCTTGCTCATGCAAGGTATGCCATGGCCAAAGGTATGCTAACTCTTCCTTTCGTTTTTGAACAACATGAGGGGAGTCTCCAAATTCCAACATAATAATCACATCATCACAATGCCAAAAGGAAAAATCCATCACATCAAAGTATAAATAATTTCCAAACAACCAATCAATGGAATTTTCAACTTCAATCGAATTGAGCAAAGATATTTGAAAATTTTCAGATGACTTACCTAGACGAATATGAAGAGGAGACAATTGAGGATTGGGTTTACCTTTCTCGGTCAAAATGAATCTTCTCTCTTTGGATAGATAACGTAAGACAAACCTATTACTCCGATAAATTTGAATAGGTGGTGACGCACCATGACATGTCTTGCTCCTCGATGGGTGGAATTCACAAAAATAAGACTGGTTAGTATTATTGAAAACTATGGACTTAAATGGAAAAGGAAAGTTACCATGGAAATTTGATTCAATTCCAAAAACATAGGTTGGCCTTACCTTCTCGAAATGAAACGAAAATTTCAGATGTGGCCAAACAAGGTGATTAATAAATGAATCAAAATTGAAACCCAAATCATTGAATTTCACCTTCTTATCAAAAGTTTGAACATCAAGCAAACATAATTTGAATGCAAATGATGCCAAGTGCTTAATGTTTCCATAAGATGAATTCATGTAGCAAATACCAGGCTTAAACACACGAACTTGATTAGGAATTCCAACAAGCAACATATTAGAAAAAGATATAATCAACTCACCACATGAATTATATTTCACTAGTTTAAACACACATGTTGATTTGACAAAACCGAGCATACCAAAATGCAAAGGTTCATACTTCAAGAGTATTAATCGGGAATGCAAATCACTACATGGAAATTTCACACAAAAACTCAAAGATTGTTCATGAAGAACACAATTGCACATATCATGTGAAGATCTTTTAACATGGATGACAAACAAAGAATTTTTAACGAACATGTAACTTTTCAAACAGGCAGATTTATCACAAATCAATTGAGCAGGCATATTTAAACATAAAGATTTAACACATGAGTTCAAAAAGTTTGCAGGGTCAAACACATCAGAATTTTTACGTGACAGACTTTGACCAAAAATGTTCAAAACTCGCTTAGAGAAAACTAATCCAATGTTGTCAACAAATTTGCCAATGTAGTAATCGTCATAAGAAAAGCTATATATGGCACCTTTTAAAACAAATTCGTTAACAACATTAAGTGAACAAAAATTATCCAAATCAAGTGACTTTGATTCGATAAACAAAGAATCCTTACCTTCCTTACCTTCGATCGCAAGTGGGTGGTAGTCATTCGCGAACTTACCTTTTTCGAACAACCTAAAACACCTCTCGTTTGGAAGGTAATGTAGATGGAATTGGTCGCACAAACTTCTAGGAACCTGAAAAGTTAATTCACAAGAAGATCGAATAGGTGGGTTAGTAGAAATAATCCTCACTTGCTCACTTGTTTTCTCACTCGATTCTTTTTCTTCTGAATCACTCGTTTCTTTTGTTTCAATTTCTTTCTCTTTAATCTCTTTTTCAATTTCTTTTTCAACTTCTTTTTCTCTCTCAAATTTCTTTTCATTCTCTTTTTCAATCTCATTTTCATTTTCATTTTCTTTTTGCTTTTCAAAGGCTTTTTCAAGTTCTCTCAAGATTCGCTCATTTTCTCTCTTACTTGCCTTTTGCCTCTCTTTTCTTTTTATTTCGTTTTCTTTTTCTTCTTTTTCTTTTTCTTTTCTTTTCTTTGTTTTTTCTTTACAAGAATGTACAAAAGAATCATGAGAATACAAATCTTATTCGAAAGATGAAGAACTATTTGTATATGATTCACAATCAAAACTTCGTGAAGAATGCTCCTTGAATGATTTCTCTGAAGATATACTAGGAGTATGTCTTTCTCTCCAAACGCCACCTTGGAACGAATCAAAATCGTAATCGGCTTCTCGTCTTTTCAAATTTCTTGATGAAGAGGACTTTCGATCGAAGTCACTTCTCAAATTCGCTGATGAATATGTGTCATAGTATGAATCTCTTTGTCTCGACGTAGATGGCGAAAAGGAGTCACGATTGGAACTTTTGTTCAGGTAGTAGTCGGGGGTATATCTCCGTGGGGTTCTTGATTCCGTTTTACGACTTGAAGAAACTCGATCACTTTGGTCTCGTTTAGTCACCATTCTTCGCATTTCTTGAACCAAGTATTGGTATTCCGATTCGGTGAACTCTTCGTGTGACATGATTTTTGTTGCTAAAAAGAAAATGTTAGATCACAAAACAAAATAAAAAAAATTAAGTACCTCACCACAAACCTCACAATTTTGCTCGGAAAGAAGAAGAAAAAAAGGTGTCACTCCCGCTCGTGTTTACACTCGTTTGGCTTTTACCTCCACTCGAATGATCTCACTCACTCTAGCCTTTTACCACTCAAGCTTACTCTCGTAACCTCGTATTTTGTTTCTTTTGACTTGTCTTGGTGCCTTGGGGTCAGTTTCAAGATGGTTACAAAGGTTAGAATGTCACGGTGTACGGGTAGGCTAAAAGAAAAATAGTCTTTGGTGTAGTGTGGCGTTTTGGAAATGGGGTGCAAAATTGATGAAAAGAACACTTTGTCGATCGGGTCAAAATATAAACAACAGAAGAACTTGATCACTTCACTTTTTTTTTTTAATTTTCGTTTTTTTTTGTCTTTTTTTTAATACTTCACAATATCACTATTACAAGAGAGAGAACGAAAATTACAACTTGAATTTTTTTTTAATTCAAATTTTTTTTCACAACGAACCTAGTTCGATCTTGATACGAACGTCGGCACATCTCAATTTACAAGTTCTGATACCAAATGATGTGATCCGGCCCAGGTAGATGAGTCGAATTCACGTAGTTGCCCGTTCGTAGTTCGAGAGAGTCGTTCGTGTCTCGGATTTTAGTAATAAAAGTAAAAAAATCGATTAGAATAACCGGAAGGTTTCAAGAAGGGTAAGTTTAGTAATAGGTTCGATTATGTGTAGCAAAGATGGGTGATGGATAAATGGGTCGGTTTGGTATAACAAGAAAATAATTCGAAGGATGGGAATGGAAAAATGAACTCAACGTCAGGAATGATTCAACACTAAGAAGTGTCACCCCGGTTCCTATATTGTTAAGGTGAAAGTATGGATAGATGGATAGGTGAACGCCACACCAAGATTGGTGATAAGTTCAAACAAGACGATTGACGCCACTAGCACAAGCCAGATAAGTCTTTCGAAACTTGTACGAGATATGAGAGGAAGCAACCTCACAAGAACAAATGTTCATTAACAATTTTGGCAAAAGTCCTTTACAAATGAAAGAAAACAAATATTTATAGGCACATAGATGACCATTCAAATTCGGCATCTAGGTGTTCACACAATAATAAAAACGTTCACACTAATGTATTAAAATAGTTCATAAATTCGACAGATTCATGCACTAGCTGAATGGACACTTTCTTCCCCCTTGGTTTGTGCATGAATGCTTAGTCATAAAGAAAGGCTTCAAGTGACTTGTATGTGCACCAAAAGGTTGCATTCATCTCCTTGGGACGTTCATGCACTTGTATGGAACATGTATCTTCATAATTAAACACTTTAATGGCATGTAAGTTCATAAATGGCAGCATGAACCTAGTAAATTCGTTCTCCCCTTTGTGCATACACTTAATTCAATCAATGTGTTGAATTATTGAGTTAATTCCTTCCCTTGGACGTTCTTGAACCCATCCATGCATGTGTAGTAGCCTATAGGTTAATTCAAAGTGTGAACATGTTCAAGGAGCTCTATGGGCAACATAGAATTAGTTAGCAGCTACTTCTTGGCCGAATAAGTGCCTTGGAAAGTTAGGAGACAGCCACCATACATGCACTTAAGCCATTCATGCATTCTATCATCCCATGCATTTGATCCATTCATGGACTAGCCTTTAATGTCCATACATGCATTCGACACATGCATGAATTTGTAGAAACATTGCATCTAGCCGTACATGCACCAGCATTTAATACTTCTTCATTCATGAGTGTGGAATGCCCAAAAGAGATGTTTCTTCATCCATACATTGTACCGTCCAAAGGGATGTACCTACATGAGACAAACAAGTCATTAAGATATCTCATGGACACTCATAAATTCGGCATGATGTGAACACATTAATGTCATGCATTAATTCAGCTATGTGAACATAATTAATTTATGTAATGACTATGGCATATTAATAAAAAATATTAATATAAGACAAGTTTAATGCTTAAATAAATATGTGCAAATTTTTATTTAATGCATTAAAGACAAAACTGAGTTTAAACTAAAATGAGCTAAGCTTTAGTTCGTGAGCTAAAGTTGAGCTAAGGCTAAACTCCTAAGCTGAAGTTAAGCTAAGGTTTAGCTCGTGAGTTGAAAGTGAGCTAGGAGTGAGCTCGGTTTAGCTCAGGCAAGATGGATTGAGCTCGAATAAGCTAGATTTGAGCTGGACGGAGCTCGTGGAGCTGGAAACGAGCTTGGATCAGCTTGCCAACATGTCATTGCTCAGCTTGACAGACTTGCTCGATAAAGTTCGCGGGGCGTGCTCGTATCACTCCCCCTCTTGAAAATGACTTGTCCTCAAGTCAGTATCTACATCGAAAGGAGTCAAGTTAGAGACATTAAAACTAGCACTAACATTTTACTCACCTGGTAAGTCAAGCTTATACGAATTTTCATTGATTCGCTCGATGACTTGGAAGGGGCCATCTCCTCGCGGCAACAACTTAGATCTTCGTTGAGCTGGAAACCTTTCTTTTCTCATATGCACCCAGACCCAGTCTCCGGGTTCAAATACAACTCGTTTTCGTCCTTTGTTGGCTCGATGGACGTATTGCTCGGTTCGAGATTCAATATTCTCTCGAATTTCCTATGTAATTCCTTGACAAATTCAGCCTTTTTCCTTGCATCTGTATGGACAAATTGATCAACAGGAAAAGGTAATAAAATTAAGAGGAGTAAGAGGATTAAATCCATAGACAGTCTCAAAAGGAGAGAATTTGGTTGCCGAGTGAACAGAGCGATTATAAGCGAACTCGATGTGGGGTAAGCATTCTTCCCACGTCTTGAGGTTCTTTCGTACCAATGCTCGCAACAAAGTTGACAAAACTCGGTTTACCACCTCGGTTTGGCCATCCGTTTGGGGATGACATGTGGTTGAAAACAATAACTTCGTCCCAAGTTTTCCCCATAATGTCCGCCAAAAGTGACTCAAGAACTTTGTATCTCGATTGGAAACAATCGTTCTTGGCAATCCATGCAGTCGTACAATTTCCCTAAAAAACAAATTAGCAATATACACAGCGTCATCAGTTTTAGCACAATAAATAAAATGTGACATTTTAGAGAATCTATCGACTACAACAAAGATTGAGTCCTTCCCTGTCTTAGTTTTCGGTAATCCAAGAATAAAATCCATAGAGACATCGGTCCACGGGATGTCGGGAATGGGAAGTGGTGTGTAAAGTCCATGAGGTTGGACTTTCGACTTAGCCCGTTTACAAATTAGGCAGCGTTCACAGATCCGCGCCACCTCTCTCCGCATTCGCAGCCAATTAAAATGTTCATGGAGGGTCGACAATGTCTTGCTTATTCCAAAGTGTCCCATCAGGCCACCACTATGCGCCTCTAACACAAGTAACTCTCGAATGGAGCCTTGTGGTATACACAACCTATTTTCTTTAAAAAGAAACCCTTCGTACCTGAAAAATTTCTCAAAAGACCCATTTTCACAAGCAGCATATATATTTCCAAAATCCTCATCATTAGCATACAACTCTTTCATATGATAAAAACCAAGTAACTTAGAATCAAGAGTGGTCAATAAGGTATATCTCCGTGACAAGGCATCAGCCACTACATTTTCTTTACCTTTCTTGTATTTGATGGCGTGGGGAAATGATTCTAAATACTTGACCCATTTTGCATGTCGTTTGTTGAGTTTATGCTGACCTTTAATAAACTTAAGTGCTTCGTGATCGGAATGAATCACAAACTCCTTCGGTCTTAGATAGTGCTGCTAGGATTCAAGTGATCGAATCAAGGCATACATCTCTTTGTCGTACACCGGATAATTGAGGGAAGCGCCACTTAATTTCTCACTGAAGTACGCCACCGGTCTTCCGTCTTGGGTCAACACAGCTCTGATCTCTACACCTGAAGCGTCACACTCAATTTCAAATGTTTTAGTAAAATTTGGAAGGGACAATAGAGGAGCTTTCACAAGACATTCTTTAATCAAATTAAATAAACGTTCTTGATCTTCAGACCAGTGAAATGCGGAGTTTTTCTTAATCACGCTTGTTAAGGGTGCTGCAATGGTACTAAAGTTGGGCACAAATCGACGGTAGAAGCTAGCCAATCCATGGAAGCTTCGAACTTGGCTAATGTTCGTCGGACGCGGCCATTCTTGAATCGCTTGAACTTTTTCTTGATCCACCTCCAAACCGTTGGCACTCACGACATAACCTAAAAATACAACTTTATCAGTGCAAAAGGAACTGATACGAGTCACAAAGGCCCAACCCAAGCTCAAGAAGGTGATGGACTCAAATCAAGAAAATCAAGATTCACTTTCTTGTTTTCAAGAAAATCAAGAAACCGAATCTTGGCCCAATTATGCTGTTCGAAGAGATTTCAAGAATCAAGAAAATCAAGATTTCAAATCTTGGAAATCTTGGTCCAAGAAACCAAATCTTGCAGCCAACATGCATTGGATCTCCATTACGAGCGTCAACGACCCAATTTTGGTAGGAGATGGATCACGAGCCCAAATTCTTGAAGGCGAGGCCCAATAACCAAAATCCAGCCCAATCAAGAAATTTCTTCATACTTAGTTGAAAATCAGGCCAAAATGTCAAAGGGCCCAATTTGTAAACATCTTACTTGTTTAATTTAATTTTTTAATCTTTAGGAGCATTACATGTAAAATTCGGCCCAAAACAGCCCATATAAGTGCATGGCCGAATTTACCTTGTTATTTTATTAATTAGGTTTAATTTTTTATTAGTTACTTGTGAGATTAGGATTTGTTGGAGGCCTATATAAGCATTGGCCAGCCACCCTTTGTAAAAACATCTTATTATTATTTTTTTCTATCAAATTTCAGATTTGTTGAGTGCAGAATTTTCTTTGGGGTTTTCTCCAAGAATTCTCTCTTGAGTTTTCTTTAGAAGTTGTTTTAACAATCTTTTGATTGTGGGAGTGATACGACCTCGGTTTAGTAGTTGAACCCGAGTCGTTTAGTTCCCGATCGTAAACGAAGAAGTATATTAGACCAGAAGAAGATAAAATATATTTGAGTTCAAAGAAGTAAAGTAAGTCCGTGCAAAGTTGAATATGGATTTGGTTTAAGTCGAAATGGTATAACTAGAATGGTCGAGTTCGGTTTAGGATGAATTAAGAAATGGTATTTGGTTTTGGTACGTTTTGGTATTTGGGAATTGGTATGAAATGGTAATGGTTCAAAAAGGTCAAGAGTGAACCAACACTAAAGAAAAGTGTCGACCCGAAACTTATAGGACCAAATTGAGTTGGAAATGGTTAATAAGGACCTTGACCCGATACTTAGTAAAGTATGAACCAAAGGTATCAAAGGTGAACGCCACACTCGGGTTTAGGGAGTGATAAGTTCGAAAGAAAGACTCAGAAAGATGCCACTAGAAGCTAGATAAGTCTTACGGGTCCCGAACGAAATTTGAGAGAAAATGCCTCACAAATTTGGCAGCAATTCGTTACTTAAAAATGTCAAAAAGTTCTTTACAAAGTAAAATTTCAACTATTTATAAGCAACACCTAAGCTAGCCGAATGGTCACTTACATTCCTTAAAAATTAAGCAAATGAATCACTTAAATGAACTAGCTAGATTCGGCTGAACATGGAGCTCCATTAGACACCTTCTAGATGAAGCATTGGACTTGGAAAAACTTGGATGATGCATGGATAGGTAGGTTCGGCCAATGGGCATAAATTAGCTCATTTATGTTGCAACTTTTGGCTGAAAAGTGACCAGCAATTAAGAGGGTAATGAGCAGCCAATTCAAGTGTGAAAGCTCAACATTGAAGAGTCATGGAGTGTGAACACATGGAACCGAAAAGCCAATATGCATCCAGCAAATGTGAAAGGATTAATTGACAGCTTTGGAGTTGGAAACATTAGCTCTCTTGACTGAATAGTCACCTAGGAATGCCAAATTCAGCTCACCAATTTGATGCATGTATCTCCAGGTTCATTGAATCTATTGTGCATGCACCAAGCTTAAATGCTCCATCCACATTCGGCCAACCTACATAAAACATGAATGAGCTCAAATTAATGTAATATTAGCTGAACATAATTAAAATAAAACTTTGACAAGTTAAACACATTAATTCGGCACTAAAAATCTGCACATATAATTTAGTTTGGACAAGACACATTAAAACATGTAATGAAATTTGACTCATTAAAAATGCATAAAACATATTAATAAGCTGTAAAAATTAAGACAAACTAATGACATGTAAAAATAACTCAATTAAGATGCAAAATTAAATTTCTCCAGATTTTAAATTATGCAAACAACTAAAATTAATTGAGCTGTAATAAATTAATTAAATTGACTCAAAAAAATTACTCAGCTACTAAATTAATATCCAATTGATATTGAGCTGAATCGTAAGTATTTGAGCTGAAATTGAGCTGATTCGAGCTCATTGAGCTGAAATGGAATTTAATTCAGCTCGTAGTAAAGTGCACGGAAAGCTCATCGGATTAGTCCAAGCTTCTTCGATGTGTCCAACTAAAGTCTCGCCCCAAACTTGATCTACTAAGGCCGAAACTGCCTCCTTGAATTGTTTGGCTCGTGATCGGGTGATAGGACCTTGAGGTAGCTCCAAAGGCTCCTTGCTCGAACTAGGTAGGACTTGAGGCGCGGCCGCATCAGGGAGCCATCTTCAACCTTCTTCTTGCCATCGATATTCTTTGGAGGGGAGATTAGAGCCGTTTGAAGAGATTTGTGAAATCTTTCGGGATTTCAAGGATCTTTAGGACTTATCCTTTAATTCTTGCTGTTTTCGATTTCTTTCTTTACTTTTCTTTGCTTATACTTGTGCCGATTTCTCATCTAATATTTTGTTGTTCTTGTTTGTTTTCCAGCATTGATTAAACTCAAGATCTCATCGTTTAAGTTGTTCTCCTATTGGCAGCACCCATTCGAACCCAAAAATCCCCAATTCCTAGGGTTTGGCCGATTGGATTTCTTTCAATTTGGGAATCAATTGATTGCTGGAAATTGGGCATTCTTGGCCGAATCAATTCCTTGGCAGATTCGCATCTTTTCTTTCTTCTCAATTTCGTTTGATTCATCGATTCTATTTCTTTTCTTCTTGCTGCTCTTTTAATTGAATTTGGGAATTTTAAATTCAAATCTGATTCGGTTTAATCTTAGTCTTTGTTTTTGATTTCAGATCTGTTCGTCTAGGATCTTTCGTAGGAGTTTCTCGTGACTTGGCAACTCGATCTTGGTCCGCGTGCACCTCTTTATCATTTGGTATCAGAGCTTGGGCGTTTTAGGTGTTTTTGGTTGATTTTTAAACTGATCTCTATTTTTTAAAACATAAACAGCAGTTTTACCCAGAAAAATTGTTCAAAAAAAATTCATTTGAGTGGGTAAACGTTGTCCGATTGATCTAAAATTTTACATACATGTTTTTGGCACTGTGATTGAATATAAAAAAATTATTCCCGCAAAAAAATCAGTCAAAAAAGTCAAAAAAATCAAAAAAGACGAAATTCAATAAAAATTAAAAAAAAACTCAGCGGGTTGAATTTGGTGCCCAAAATTTCCAGATCAAAAATTAAATATATAAGGACACTCCAGATTTAATTTCGTTATTTTTGGAGATCGGGAACACCTCGAACGAAGTTGTCAAGTTACTCCGCAGTTTTTCGGGTTTTCTGTTTTCAGCAATTTTTATTGATTCTTAGCTGTAGGTTTTCATTTGTTTGCCTTTATTTTTCCTTTACACTATCTAACACCTTCTTGTTTCTTGTGTTAGTAGGATTTAAACGTGTGCTCAAGAAGGTGATGGGCTCAAATCAAGAAAATCAAGATTCACTTTCTTGTTTTCAAGAAAATCAAGAAACCGAATCTTGGCCCAATTATGCTGTTCGAAGAGATTTCAAGAATCAAGAAAATCAAGATTTCAAATCTTGGAAATCTTGGTCCAAGAAACCAAATCTTGCAGCCAACATGCATTGGATCTCCGTTTCGAGCATCAACGACCTAATTTCGGAAGGAGATGGATCACGAGCCCAAATTCTTGAAGGTGAGGCCCAATAACCAAATTCCAGCCCAATCAAGAAATTCCTTCATACTTAGTTGAAAATCAGGCCAAAATGTCAAAGGGCCCAATTTGTAAACATCTTACTTGTTTAATTTAATTTTTTAATCTTTAGGAGCATTACATGTAAAATTCGGCCCAAAACAGCCTATATAAGTGCATGGCCGAATTTACCTTGTTATTTTATTAATTAGGTTTAATTTTTTATTAGTTACTTGTGAGATTAGGATTTGTTGGAAGCCTATATAAGTATTGGCCAGCCACCCTTTGTAAAAACATCTTATTATTATTTTTTCTATCAAATTTCAGATTTGTTGAGTGCAGAATTTTCTTTGGGGTTTTCTCCAAGAATTCTCTCTTGAGTTTTCTTTAGAAGTTGTTTTAACAATCTTTTGATTGTGGGAGCCATCTTCAACATTCTTCTTGCCATGGATATTCTTTGGAGGGGAGATTAGAGCCGTTTGAAGAGATTTGTGAAATCTTTCGGGATTTCAAGGATCTTTAGGACTTATCCTTTAATTCTTGCTATTTTCGATTTCTTTCTTTACTTTTCTTTGCTTATACTTGTGCCGATTTCTCATCTAATATTTTGCTGTTCTTGTTTGTTTTCCAGCATTGATTAAACTCAAGATCTCATCGTTTAAGTTGTTCTCCTATTGGCAGCACCCATTCGAACCCAAAAATCCCCAATTCCTAGGGTTTGGCCGATTGGATTTCTTTCAACTTGGGAATCAATTGATTGCTGGAAATTGGGCATTCTTGGCTGATACGAGTCACAAAGGCCCAACCCAAGCTTAAGAAGGTGATGGGCTCAAATCAAGAAAATCAAGATTCACTTTCTTGTTTTCAAGAAAATCAAGAAATCGAATCTTGGCCCAATTTTGCTGTTCGGAGCGATTTCAAGAATCAAGAAAATCAAGATTTCAAATCTTGGAAATCTTGGTCCAAGAAACCGAATCTTGTAGCCAAAGCACGTTGGATCTCCATTACGAGCGTCAACGACCCAATTTCGATAGGAGATGGATCACAAGCCCAAATTCTTAAAGGCGAGGCCCAATAAGCAAATTCCCAACCCAATCAAGAAATCCATACATATTTAGTTGAAAATCAGGCCAAAATGTCAAAGGGCCCAATTTGTAAACATTTTAGTTGTTTAAGTTAATTTTTTAACTTTTAGGAATATCACATGTTAAATTAGGCCCAAAACAGCCCAATAGGATGCATGGCCAAATTTTCCTTTGTTTTTTTTTTAATTAAGTTTAAATTTTTTAAGTTTTCTAATTAGATTAGGATTTTTTGGAGGCCTATATAAGCATTGGCCAGCCATCCTTTGTAAACATCTCATTATTATTTTTTCTATCAAATTTCAGATTTGTTGAGTGCAGAATTTTCTTTGGGGTTTTCTCCAAGAATTCTCTCTTGAGTTTTCTTTAGAAGTTGTTTTAACAATCTTTTGATTGTGGGAGCCATCTTCAACCTTCTTCTTGCCATCGATATTCTTTGGAGGGGAGATTAGAGCCGTTTGAAGAGATTTGTGAAATCTTTCGGGATTTCAAGGATCTTTAGGACTTCAATTTACTTTCTTGCTGTTCATTCTTTTCTTTTAAATTCTGTTTATGCCGATTCTTTTGATCTAACTTGTTTATTCTTCTTGTGAATTTCCAGCCATCTTTATTACTCAAAAAGATCGATCGGTACTCATTCTTGGTAGCCAAATTCGACTAAACTCATCTTTTCCAATTAATCTTGTCGAATTCTTCTTGTCAAAACTGATTGTTTTAGGTTGCTGGAATTTTGGGAAAAATCAAGTTGCTGGAATTTGGGGCTTTATTCATCGGTTTAGTTCTTGGACAGATTCGGCTTGTTGAAAATCAATCTTGGAGATTGATTTCGTGTTTTTGCATTCCGAAAACATCTATTCATAAGATCTTTGATTCTTGGCTGTTCTTGATTGTTTTGGGGATCTTAATTTCCAGATCTGATTTGTTTTTAATCTTATTCTTTGTTTTGATTTCAGATCTGTTCGATTAGAGCTTTCGTAGGAGTTTCTCGTGACTTGGCAACTCGATCTTGGTCCGCGTGTGCCTCTTTATCATTTGGTATCAGATTTTGGGCGTTTTGGGTGTTCTTGGTTGATTTCTAAACTGATCTCTATTTTTTAAAGCATAAACAGCAGTTTTACCCAGAAAAATTGTTCAAAAAAAATTCATTTGAGTGGGTAAACGTTGTCCGATTGATCTGAAATTTTACATACATGTTTTTGGCACTGTGATTGAATATAAAAAAATTATTCCCGCAAAAAAATCAGTCAAAAAAGTCAAAAAATCAAAAAATACGAAATCCAATAAAAATTTTAAAAAAAGATTCAGCGGGTTGAATTTGGTGCCCAAAATTTCCAGGTAAAAAATTCAATATATAAGGACACTCCAGATTTAATTTCGTGATTTTTGGAGATCAGGAACACCTCGAACGAAGTTGTCAAGTTACTCTGCAGTTTTTCGGGTTTTCTGTTTTTAGCAATTTTTATTGATTCTTAGCTGTAGGTTTTCATTTGTTTACCTTTATTCTTCCTTTACGTTATCTAACACCTTCTTGTTTCTTGTGTTAGTAGGATTTAAACGTGTGCACAACTTCTTCCTCGGTGCAACACGAATCAATTGGTGTCTCGTCAGTTTTTGGCATCCTAGTGCAAATTAGGATTCTTTGGTAGTTTGGTTCACACTCTCTAATTGGTTGATATAAACTCTGATAAAGAACTCACAAGATTGAATTCGACCTCATTGAGAATTTGGTTTTTTCTTTTTGAGTGATTAACGGTGAGGTTTGATAACTTTTATTTTTGAGTGTTGAGTGTTTTGCAGGTTTTAAAAAAATGTCTACAGGTGATAATAATAGTGACATATTTAAAAAATTCCAACAACAGTTGGATGAATAGGCTGCTGCTCTTCGAGCTTTGACTGCTACCATCAATGAGGTGCAATTGAATCAAGAACCTCAATATCGAGATCCAATCAAAGAAGATAGGGATAACCAACCCCAGAGGCGCGGCCCTCGACGTGTCACTAGAATGGATGATGATTTTCATGATCGTGGGCAACCTTCTTTGGCAAAACTGAAATTCACAATTCCCCAATTTCGTGGTAAGAATGATCGTGACGCTTATTGTGAATGGGAATCTAAGATTGAACTTATGTTTCGGTATTATAAATGTCCGGATGATGAAAAGGTAGCGTTAGCAACACTGGAATTTTCTGATTATGCATTAAGTTGGTGGACTCAACTTGGGGTAAACTGCCATCGGAATTATGAAGGTGAGATTTCGACATGGGATGAGTTGAAACAGATTATGCGTAAAAGGTTTATTCCACCTCACTACTATAGAAAAATTAAAACAAAGCTGAGAAGACTTATCCAAGGTAGTAGGACAGTGGATGAATATTTTAAAGAGATGGAGATGCTCATTCAGAGAGCTAATGTGGAGGAGGATGAAGAAACAACTATGGTTCGATTTATTGATGGTTTGAACAGGCCGATAGCTAATACATTGAAACTTACATTGATTTGGAAGAAGCAGTTCATAAAGCCATTGAGATCGAGCAACAACTAAAGGAACAAAGGTTTGGTTCCTTCTCGACTTCGCAATTTTACCGAGGTAACAATTCCAATTCTGATTTTAAGAGCTCAAAATCACCTTTCGTTACTAACAAGCCTTCTTTGAGTAATGGAAGCAAGCAATCAGATTGGAAAAAAGGGGCTCCTGTTAAAACGCAAACACCTTCTAAGCAGCCCAATTTAGGAGATTCGAGTGCGAAGAGGACTTGTGAGATTGAGTGCTTTAAGTGCAAAGGGCGTGGTCATTATAGTAGGGAATGCCCTAACACGAGATTACTTCTTCTGAAAGATAATGGTGAGTACACTTCCGACTCTGATAAAACAGATCCAGATATGCCAGAACTTGTGGATGACAGTGATAATGGCGAAGAGTTGGTCGAACCACCAAAAGAAGGGGACTTTGCTAATTTCCATTGCTTTGTAGTTCGCCGAACCCTTAACATTCAGATGAAAGATGATGAGAGCCAAAGGACCAATATTTTCCATTCTCGGTGTTTTATTAAAGGTAACTTATGTTCACTCATTATTGATAGTGGGAGTTGCTCGAATGTAGTGAGTAGTTATTTGGTGGATTCTTTAAAGTTGCCTTGTACCAAACACCCTAAGCCATATCACCTTCAGTGGCTTAATGAATGTTCCGAAGTTAAAGTTACGAAATAGTCCTTGGTCACTTTAAACTCGGCAATTATGAGGATGACGTATGGTGTGATGTAGTCCCCATGCATGCGGCACACTTGCTCCTTGGACGACCTTGGCAATTTGATCGCGATGTTACACACCAAGGTAAACTTAATCGATACTCCCTTGTATTTAAAGGCAAGAAATTCACTTTTGCTCCTTTAAATCCTACTGATGTATATAAAGATCAATTAAGGATGATAAAATTTTGTGAGGGGGTAAGGGAGAAAGAGCAAGTACAAAAGACAGAGAGAAAAGAGGCTAATAGTAGTGGAAAAAGTCAAAATTTAAAAACCCCAAAGGTGAGTGAATCCTCTAGTGGTAAAATGAGCGGAAAAAATCTTTTGGTAACAAAAAAAGATGTGAAGAGAGCCCTACTTAATAAACAGCCTTGTATCCTTGTGAGGTTTAGACAAAATTATTTATCTTTATCTAACATTAACGAAAATTTGCCTAGTGTGTTTCAATCTCTTTTGCAGGATTATGAGGATGTTTTTAGTGAGGCCCCTAAAGGTTTACCACCTTTACGAGGGATAGAACATCAAATTGACTTAGTACCCGGAGCTTCAATCCCAAATCGACCAGCCTATAGATGCAATCCCGAGGAGACAAAGGAATTGCAAAGGCAAGTTGAGGAATTACTAGACAAAGGGTACATTCGTGAGAGCCTAAGTCCTTGTGCTGTTCCTGTCTTATTGGTGCCAAAGAAAGATGGTACGTTTCGTATGTGTGTTGATTGTCGCCCAATCAACAAGATAATGGTAAAGTATCGACACCCAATCCCTAGACTTGATGATATGCTTGATGAATTACATGGTTCAATAATATTTACAAAAATTGATTTAAAAAGCGGTTATCATCAAATTCGAATGAGGGAAGGGGATGAATGGAAAACAGCCTTTAAAACAAAATTTGGATTGTATGAATGGTTAGTTATGCCTTTCGGCCTTACTAATGCACCTAGTACATTTATGAGATTAATGAATCATGTTTTGAGGCTACATTTGGGTAAATTTGTAGTAGTTTACTTTGATGATATTTTAATTTACTCAAAGTCATTAGATGATCATGTTTTCCATGTTCGAACCGTTTTGGATATTCTACGAACTGAAAGATTATTTGCCAACCTTGATAAATGCACATTCTGTTGTGATAAACTAATATTCTTAGGTTTCATAGTTAGTGCTCAAGGTATTCATGTCGACGAGGACAAAGTTAAGGCAATTAAGGAGTGGCCGACTCCTAAATCGGTAACTGAGGTGAGATCTTTCCATGGTTTAGCCAGTTTTTATAGACGATTTGTGAAAGATTTCTCTACTATTGCTGCCCCATTGACTGAAGTTATAAAGAAATCAGTGGGTTTCAAATGGGGTGAAACCCAAGATAAAGCTTTTCAAACTCTAAAAGCTAAGTTATGTTCTGCTCCTTTGCTTAAATTACCTGATTTTGCTAAAACTTTTGAACTTGAGTGTGATGCTTCAGGAATTGGAATCGGCGCCGTTTTAATGCAAGATAAGCAACCTATTGCTTATTTTAGTGAGAAATTGAACGGTGCACAGTTAAATTACTCGACTTATGACAAAGAACTATTGGCATTAGTTCGTGCACTTCAAGTATGGCAACATTATTTGCTGCCTAATGAGTTTGTCATACATACAGATCATGAGTCTCTTAAATGGTTAAAGGGACAAGGTAAGTTGAGTAAGAGACATGCCCGATGGGTAGAATTCATTGAAACATTCCCTTATGTGATTCAATATAAAACAGGTAAAGATAATGTAGTCGCAGATGCTTTGTCTAGACGATAAACTTTAATAACTACATTGAATGCTAAAGTCTTAGGGTTTGAACATATTAAAGAGTTATATGATGATGATACTGATTTCAGCCATATCTATAAGAATTGTGGACATACTGCTTTTGAAAAATTTTATCTTGTAGATGGCTTTCTTTTTCGTTTAAACAGGTTATGCATACCAAAGTGTTCCATGAGAGAATTGTTGATTCATGAAGCCCATAGTGGGGGATTAATGGGACATTTTGGAGTGGCCAAAACACTAGACATATTGCAAGAACACTTCCATTGGCCACATATGAAGAAGGATGTGGAAAAGGTATGTTCCAAGTGCATTACATGCAAACAAGCAAAATCTAAGGTAATGCCTCATGGCCTTTACACTCCTCTACCGATTCCTACTTCACCTTGGGTAGATTTATCTATGGATTTTATTTTAGGTTTGCCTCGAACAAAAAAAGGAAGAGATAGTATATTTGTTGTTGTTGATAGGTTTTCAAAGATGTCACATTTTATTCCTTGTCACAAAACAGATGATGCTATACATGTGGCAGACTTATTCTTTAAAGAAGTGGTAAGACTTCATGGCATCCCTAAAACAATTGTTTCTGATAGAGATGTCAAATTCCTTAGCCACTTTTGGAAGGTATTGTGGGGTAAGCTTGGTACTAAATTGCTTTATTCTACTACATGTCACCCCCAAATTGATGGTCAAACTGAAGTAGTTAATCGAATCTTAGGGACTTTATTACGAGCTGTTGTGGGAAAGAACATTAGAAATTGGGAAGAATGCCTACCATTTGTTGAATTTGCATATAATAGATCTATTCATTCTACAACTGGTTATTCCCCATTTGAACTTGTTTATGGTTTTAACCCACTAACAGTACTTGATCTTGCGCCATTACCTCTTGAACACGTTATGAATTTAGATGGCGAACAGAAAGCTGAGTTGGTGAAATCCTTACATGAGAAGGCTAGACAGCGAATAGCCAAAACAAATGACGCCAACACCAACAAAGCAAACAAAGGGCGCAAACGGGTTGTACTAGAACCCGGAGATTGGGTTTGGGTCCATTTGAGGAAAGAACGATTTCCTACAAAAAGGAAGACTAAGTTGGACCCAAGGGGCGATGGGCCTTTCCAAGTACTCGAGCGGATCAACGATAATGCCTATAAAATTGATCTACCTGGTGAGTACAATGTAAGTTCTACTTTTAATGTGGCTGACTTGTCCCCATTTGATTTTCTAGATTCGAGGACGAATCTTTTTGAGGAAGGGGGAATGATACGAGTCATAAAGGCCCAATCCAAGTTCAAGAACGTGATGGGCTCAAATTGCCACAAGGCCCAATAACGAGATCAAAGGCCCGACAAATGCGGTCCAAACTAAATGGGACATTCAAGAGCTTGTTAGCAAGGCCTTAGATTCATACACGAGAGAACAAGAAAATCAAGATTCACTTTCTTGTTTTCAAGAAAATCAAGAAATTGAATCTTGGCCCAATTTTGCTGTTCGAAGAGATTTCAAGAATCAAGAAAATCAAGATTTCAAATCTTGGAAATCTTGGTCCAAGAAACCAAATCTTGCAGCCAAAACGCATTGGATCTCCATTACGAGCGTAAACGACCAAATTTTGGTAGGAGATGGATCACGAGCCCAAATTCTTGAAGGCGAGGCCCAATAACCAAAATCCAGCCCAATCAAGAAATTTCTTCATACTTAGTTGAAAATCAGGCCAAAATGTCAAAGGGCCCAATTTGTAAACATCTTACTTGTTTAATTTAATTTTTTAATCTTTAGGAGCATTACATGTAAAATTCGGCCCAAAACAGCCCATATAAGTGCATGGCCGAATTTACCTTGTTATTTTATTAATTAGGTTTAATTTTTTATTAGTTACTTGTGAGATTAGGATTTGTTGGAGGCCTATATAAGCATTGGCCAGCCACCCTTTGAAAAACATCTTATTATTATTTTTTCTATCAAATTTCAGATTTGTTGAGTGCAGAATTTTCTTTGGGGTTTTCTCCAAGAATTATCTCTTGAGTTTTCTTTAGAAGTTGTTTTAACAATATTTTGATTGTGGGAGCCATCTTCAACCTTCTTCTTGCCATCGATATTCTTTGGAGGGGAGATTAGAGCCGTTTGAAGGAATTTGTGAATTCTTTCGGGAATTCCAGGGTTCTTAGGACTTTTCTTTATTTCTTTCTGTTTCGTTTTATTTCTTTATTCCTACTTATGCCGATTCTTTATCTCATTTGTTTGCTGTTCTTCTTGTGTCTTTCCAGCCATATTCAACTCAAAGAATCGAATTAAATCATCATTCATTGGCAGCAAAGAGTCGTTCTTAAAAAACCCCCAATTCCTAGGGTTTGGCCGATTGGATCTCTTTCAATTTGGGAATCAATTGATTGCTGGAAATTGGGCATTCTTGGCCGAATCAATTCCTTGGCAGATTCGCATCTTTTCTTTCTTCTCAATTTCGTTTGATTCATCGATTCTATTTCTTTTCTTCTTGCTGCTCTTTTAATTGAATTTGGGAATTTTAAATTCAAATCTGATTTGGGTTTAATCTTAATCTTTGTTTCTGTTTTCAGATCTATTTGTCTAGGACCTTTCGTAGGAGTTTCTCGTGACTTGGCAACTCGATCTTGGTCCGCGCGCGCCTCTATATCATTGGCCGAATCAATTCCTTGGCAGATTCGCATCTTTTCTTTCTTCTCAATTTCGTTTGATTCATCGATTCTATTTCTTTTCTTCTTGCTGCTCTTTTAATTGAATTTGGGAATTTTAAATTCAAATCTGATTCGGTTTAATCTTAATCTTTGTTTTTGATTTCAGATCTGTTCGTCTAGGATCTTTCGTAGGAGTTTCTCGTGACTTGGCAACTCGATCTTGGTCCGCGTGCGCCTCTTTATCAGGAACACTTTTTGAGATTAGCATACAATACCTCTGTTCGTAAAGTTTCCAACACCGCTCATAAATGTGGTACGTGCTCCTCTAAAGTTTTGCTGTAGACCAAGATATCGTCAAAGTATACAACACAAAATTTACCAATAAATGCACGTAATACATGGTTCATCAATCTCATAAAAGTGCTGGGAGCATTTGTAAGACCGAATGGCATTACCAACCATTCGTACAACCCCAATTTCTTTTTGAAGGCCATCTTCCATTCATCACCTTCTCGTATTCGTATTTGATGATAGCCACTTTTAAGATCGATTTTCGTGAAAATCTGGGCTCCACTTGATTCGTCAAGCATGTCATCAAGACGGGGTAACGGGTGTCGATACTTGATAGTGATTTTGTTGATGGCGCGACAATCCACGCACATCCGCCACGACCCATCTTTCTTGGGTACAAGCAGCACCAGCACCGCACAGGGACTTAAGCTCTCTCGGATGTATCCTTTGGCTAGGAGTTCAGTAATTTGCTTTTGCAATTCCTTCATTTTTCGGGATTACTCAGATAAGCAGGACGGTTGGGTAGTGCAGCTCCGGGTACTAAGTCTATTTGATGTTCGATGCCTCGGATAGGGGGCAGCCCACTTGGTATTTCGTCCGAAAATATGTCTTCAAATTCCTGAATCAAAGACAATACAGAAGCAGGCAAGTTTTTAGGTAACTCGTTAGTATTCAAAAATGCCTCCTTATACATAAATACATACATAGGCTGTCTCAAAAACATCGCTCGCCGGATATCACTAACCCTCGCAAACACACTCATTTTTCCATTTTCTTTTTCCTCTCCACTTTTTACTTGTTTTTGTTTCTTTTCATTTTCTCTCGCATTTTTAGTCTTTTCTCTCTCTTTTTCCTTAATTTTCTCTTTTGCTATCTTTTCTTTTTCTCTCACTTGTTCCACTGAAAGTTTAAGTTTTTGTTGATCCTCGTACACTTGCTTCGGAGTGAGGGGTGCAAGTGTCACGTTCTTGCCAAGATGTTTGAAGGAGTATCTATTAGTGTAACCATCATGCATCACCCGTCGGTCGAACTGCCATGGTTGTCCTAGAAGTAAATGGCCCTCGTGCATCGGCACTACATCGCATAATACTTCGTCAGAATACTTCCCGATGCTAAAGGACACTAGGACTTGTTTTGTCACTTTGAGTTCACCGCCATCATTAAGCCACTGAAGCTTGTATGGATTCGGGTGCTTGGTGGTTGACAGCCCCAACTTTTCTACCATGAGGGTGCTTGCCACGTTTGTGCAACTCCCTCCATCGATTATGATGCTACACACTTTCCCTTGCACTTGACATCTCGAATGAAAAATGTTCTCACGTTGTTGTTCGTCTTCCACACTTTGAAGACTTAGGCTTCGCTTAACGACGAGTAACTCACCTTCAACGGGTTGTTCTAAGTCCTCCTCAACTTTGGAATTCGATTCAGGATCGTTCTCTTCCTCGTCCTCCGTTTCAATCTCACCGTCGGCCCTTATCACCATGGTACGTCTATTCGGGCACTGACTCGCTATATGTCCACGACCAAGACACTTGAAGCACTTTATGTCCCTTGAACGGGTGGTGGAACTTTCAGGAGCCTTACCTTTACTTGACTCGGCAATAGGCTTATTCGCCTTAGATATTGTTGAAGATTCCTTCGTTTGATTTGTTGGAAAACCCTTGCTTGTGCTTTGGCCCCATTTAGAAGGATTGGTGTTAGGATAGGCTCGGGTGGTACCTTTTTGCTTCAACTGCTTCTCCACTTTGATAGCCATGTGGACCATGTCCACAACCTCAATGTAATGTTGTAGTTCTACGACATTTGCAATCTCTCGATTAAGTCCCGCTAGAAAGCGAGCCATTGTGGCTTCTCGATCTTCTTGTATATCGGCATGGATCATAGCCACTTTTATTTCTTTATAATAATCTTCTACACTCTTCGTCCCTTGGATGAGATTTTGGAGTTTTTGATGCAACTCCCGATGATAGTAGGATGGAATGAATCGTCGTCGCATAACCGCCTTCATTTCGATCCAAGTGGAAATGGGATGCTCCACGTTACGCCTCCGACTAATGGTCAACTGATCCCACCATATCATTGCGTAATCTGAAAACTCAATTGCGGCGAGTTTGACTTTCTTATTTTCTGAGTAGTTATGACATTCGAACACTAGTTCGATTTTCTTCTCCCACTCAAGGTACGCCTCGGGATCAGATTTACCTTGGAAAGGAGGAATGGAGAGTTTGATATTCTTTAAGTCATCATCTTCCCGCCTTCGATCTACTTGTCCATGGTTTCGGGGACGTCTCCTTTCTAGGCTTATGTTAGACCCGTGATCGCTTTCATCTTCACTATTTTCATTAACATCATCATCTTGAACCCTTGGTTGTCTTCGTCGTTGATTAGGCCCTTCACGTCTTTGCCTAGCAACTTCAGGATATTCATCGTGTTGTCTTTGGGCCTCGACTTGGTAAAGTCGATCTTCAAGAGGATTAAGCCTTCGATCAAGTAATCGTTCCATCTCATGCAAAAGGGCTTGCATTTGCAAATCTGGAACGTTTCTGACGGGTTGTCGCCCTTGTTGTTCTTCCATGTTTTGTCCACTATTTTGGGACATCTATTCGTTTAAGATAGCCTCACAAACAAATCCTCTCAATCCGCTCAGAAAGAAAGAAGCTTGATGACACTCACACTCGTGTTTACACTCTTAGTTCGGCTTTTACCTCCCCTCGAATGCGCTCATGCTCTCTTGCCTTTTACCTCTCTTGACTTTTCTCGTAATTTCGTAAGCAGATTCGTTAAGGCTCGGTCCTTGGTCTAGGTGGTCGGTTAAAAAGGGAAAACAAGTGATTGATGTATTCGATATAGGGTAGGCTGAAAGAATAGGGAATTGGGTAAAAAATGTGGCGAATTAGGGAGAGTAGAATAGAAGAAGGGTCGGGAACTATATCAGATCAAAGCTTGACGATCAAATAACAATTGAATTGCATAAATCACTTTTTTTCAAATTTTTTTTATTTTTTTTCGAATTTTTTTTCGAATTTTTTTAACTTGTATAACTTTTTTTTGTTGTACTATATTGACAAACTAAATACAATAAAAACACTTTTGTACACGATTTTTTTTTCGGCTGCGTAGATTTTTGTTTTTATAGCAACAATAACAAACTAATCGAAATGAGAAAACTTCGGTATACAATTTTTTTTCTATACTCTTTTTTTCTGAACCTACCTCGGGAATGCTCCGCTTCAAACGTCTAAGCTTCTCGTTTTAGGTAGCTCTGATACCAGATGATACGAATCGTCTCGGGAAGAGTTGAGTCGTATGTAAATTGCCCGATCGTCTACGAGAAGTTACGTTAGGTTTAGTTGAGTTGAAGGTATGGTCAAAGTAGAAAGTGGGGTACAAATGGAATGGTAGGAATGAAAGGGTAGGAACAAAAGGATATGAACAAATTGGTCGGTTTAGGTTCGATTAGGTAAAGAAGAGAACGGGTTTGGAACTACTAAAGGTACTTTCAAGAACCAATACCGAAATGGTATCGATCCGTTGATTAGGCTTTTTGAATTCGGTTATAAGTTTGGTAAAGGAAACCTCGACCCACTATCTAACAAGATAGGAACCTCGGTATGTTGAACGCCACACTATGAATAGTGATAAGTTCGGGTACGACAAAGAACACGGTTGACACAACTAGAACGCTAGAAACGCCAAACGAATCTTTGAACGAAATATAAGAAAAGTTTGCCTCACAATTTCGGCAGCATAACATTAACATAAGTTTCAAAAGTCCTTTACATGAAAATTGAACAAGTATTTATAGGCCTAAGTCTAGGTAGCCGATTGGCCTTTCAGGCTTACATATTAATTAAAGAAAATTCTAGAAAAATGACCCTTAATTTGCATGTCTAGATTCGACTATGGTAATAGGAAATGAATGAATCTTCATGCTTAAGAAAACTCAAAGTGAATGCATGATGTCCAATGGTCACTTGTAGGTTCGGCCAACCTTGTTAAATGAAGCAATGTTTCGCCAAAAAGTATGAATTAATTGTGGACACTCCAAGGGCCATCATGATACAACCACCCCTCCTGAGTTGTCGGCTGCCAATGAAGATCCTCTCGAATTGCCCGTAGGACCGATCACCCGAGCTCGAGCAAAGAGATTCAAAGACGCAACAACAGCTTTAGTTGATAGAGTTTGGGGTGAAACCGTTGCTGGACTTCTTGAAAGCTCTTGGACCAGCAAGCCAAGCAAACCATGCATACTCCTTCAAGCTCAAATCAGCTCAACTTCAACTCAACTTAGCTCAATGAGCTCGTTTCAGCTCATTTCATTATTGCATTTATTATGCTGGAATAAATCATTTAAGTTGCTGTTAGTTTTATTAGTTATTTGTTTTAATAATTAATTTTTCATAATCTGGACATGTTTTAATTATGTTCTAAATTAAGTACTTAATTAATTAGGACCAATTAAATATGTCTTAACTATTACAAAGATTAATTATGTCCAGCCTAATTTATGGTGCAAGATTTATTTGTCTATGTTGCCGAATTTAATGTGTCTAAAAGGGATTTAATTTGCTGAATTAAATGTTGTAGGTACATTACCCCTTGGACGGCATAGGTGCATGGATGACTTAAAATTGGTGTGCTGCTCTTTGGTGTTCCCTAAGTGACCATTCAGCCAAACCTTACAACTCTTCAAGAAGACCGATTGGCTGCCCAAGACAAATTAAGGCTGTTCACACCCACCCGATTATTCCTTTCACACCAAGGGCTGTTCGGTTTTGTTTGTTCACACATGTGTGGCTGTTCAAATCGGTTTGTTCACATTCTAAGACTATTGAAGTGCTCTAGACAGCTCCTTAATCACATGAACATTTGGCTGAATCAAGTAGCAGCATTAATTCCAAATTCAAGCATTTGGCCGAACCTATTGATGGCATTTCAGCTCCCAAACAATTCGTTCAATTTTTCTATTGAATCAAGGCATCTAGAAGCTGACCCTTACCGTTCTCCATGCACAAGAAACTTCAAGGAAGCTTCATCAAAAATTCTGGAATTTTTAGAAACCATTTAGCTACCGTAAGAGCCTATTCGGCTATCCCTTGCATTCACTATAAATTGTGGCTTGTGTTACTTTGTAAAGAACTTTTGGAAACTTTTGTTAATGTTATGCTGCCAAAATCGTGAGGCAAACTTTTCTTATATTTCGTTCAAAGATTCGTTTGGCGTTCCTAGCGTTCTGGTTGTGTCAACCGTGTTCTTTGTCGTACCCGAACTTATCACTACTCGTAGTGTGGCGTTCAACATACCGAGGTTCCTATCTTGTTAGTTAGTGGGTCGAGGTTTCCCTTACCAAACCTATAACCGAACTCAAAAGGCTAACTCAACGGGTCGATACCATTTCGGTAATTGGTTCTTGAAAGTCCCTTTAGTAGTTCAAACCCGTTCTTCCTTCTTTACCTAATCGAACCTAAACCGACCAATTTGTTCATACCATTCTTGATCCTTCCCTTTCGTTCCTACCATTCCATTCGTACCCCTCTTTCTACTCGACTATACCTACAACTCAACTAATCCTAACGTAACTTCTCGTAGACGATCGGGCAATCTACATACGACTCGACTCTTTCCGAGACGGTTCGTATCATCTGGTATCAGAGCTACTTAAAACGAGAAGCTTAGACGTTCGAAGCGGAGCATTCCCGAGGTAGGGTCAAAAAAAAAAGTATAGAAAAAAAAAATTTTCGTATACCGAAGTTTTCTCATTTTGATTGGTTTGTTGCTGTTATTATAAAAACAAAAATCTACGCAGCTGAAGAAAAAAAAATCGTGTACAAAAGTGCTTCTATTGTATTTAGTTTGCTGATATAGTACAAAAAAAAGTTATACAAGTTTGAAAAAAAATTCCGAAAAAAAAGTGATTTATGCAATTCAATTGTTAGTTGATCGTCAAGCTTTGATTTGATATAGTTTCCGATCCATCTTCTATCCTACCCTTCCTAATACGCCACACTTTTAACCCAATTCCCTATTCTTTCAGCCTACCCGAAAACCGAATACATCAATCACTTGTTACTCCTTTTGAACCGACCACCTAGACCAAGGACTAAGCCTTAACGAATCTGCTTACGAAATCACGAGAAAAGGTTAAGAGAGGTAAAAGGCACGAGAGTTGTAAGTGCAATAGAGTGGAGGTAAAAGCCTAATTTCGAGTGTAAACACGAGTGTGAGAGAAACAACTTCTTTTCCTTTTCGAGAGATTGTGAGCTTTTGTGGTGAGGTTTACTTTAACAACGTTTTAATGTCACAAGAGTCAGATCACAACGTGGAAGATCGTCCGGCAAGACAACCCATTCGCAAGGTCCCCAACTTAAACATGCAAGCCTTATTACGAGAAATGGAGCGACTCCTAGATCGAAGGCTCAATCCTATCGAAGACCGTTTGTTCCAAGTTGAAGTGAATGGCCAACGTGAAAGAGCACCCGAAGGGGTTAGACCAAGACGGGAGAGGCCAAATCAGAACCGGGGAAGACGAAGGGTCCAAGACGATGAAGTAAATGACCTTAGTGATCTTGAAAGTGAACAAGAGTCTAATGCTAGTGATCGACGTAGGCAACACCGACAACGAGATCGAAGACGCGAAGATGATGATCTCAAGAACATTAAACTGTCTATTCCACCGTTTCAAGGTAGATCGGATCCGGAGGCCTATCTTGAGTGGGAAAAAAAGATAGAGTTGGTGTTTGATTGTCACAATTACTCTGAGAATAAAAAGGTGAAACTAGCAGCAATAGAGTTTTCGGACTACGCCATGATTTGGTGGGAACAACTGACCACTAGTCGGAGGTGTAACGGTGAACGTCCTATCTCTACATAGACCGAAATGAAGGCGGTGATGAGGCGACGATTTATCCCTGCGTACTACCACCGGGAGTTGCACCAAAAACTCCAAAATCTCACGCAAGGGTCCAAAAGTGTCGAGGATTACTACAAAGAGATGGAAATCGCAATGATTCGAGCGGATGTCCAAGAAGATCCCGAAGCAACGATGGCGCGATTCCTGGCTGGTCTAAATCGAGATATAGCAAACGTAGTGAAATTACAACACTACATTGAAGTGGTTGATATGGTCCATATGGCCATCAAGGTGGAAAGACAACTCAAGAGAAAAGGCCCAAGTCGAGGGTTTCCCACTTCTAACCCTTCAAAGTGGAGCCAAGGATCAAGTAAAGGACCTGCCAATCCTCGAGGGAAGGAGACCACGGTACCTCCAAAAACCAACAAGCCCATCGTCGAAATGAACAAAGGCAAGGCACCCGAATCGACATACAATCGAAATCGGGATATTAAGTGTTTTAAGTGTCTCAGAAGAGGCCACATAGCAAGCCATTGCCCAAATCGAAGGACCATGGTATTGCGAGCCAATGGCGAGATCGAAACGGAGGATGAGGAGGAGAAAGAATCTGAATCGGCTTCCGAAGTCGAGGAGGACGTGGAACAACCCATGGAAGGAGAACTACTTGTTGTAAAACGAAGTCTAAGTCTCCAAGGCACGGAGAATAATCTACAACGAGAGAATATCTTCCACCCTCGGTGCCAAGTCGGAGGCAAAGTCTGTAGCGTCATTATCGACGGAGGCAGCTGTACCAATGTAGCAAGTACCATAATGGTTGAAAGACTTGGTTTGCCTACTACCAAGCATCCGAGCCCATACAAACTTCAATGGCTCAATGACGGAGGAGAGCTTAAGGTAACGAAGCAAGTACTTGTCTCTTTCAACATCGGGCAAGTATTCGGATGAAGTTCTTTGTGACATCGTACCGATGCATGCGGGGCATTTGCTACTTGGCCGACCGTGGCAGTTTGATAGACGAGTTCAACACGACGGGTATACCAACCGGTATACATTCAAATTCATGGGAAAGAATGTGACATTGGCGCCATTGACTCCCAAACAAGTGTATGAAGACCAAATCAAGCTAAAAGCTTCTATTAAGCAAATGAGAGAAAAAGAAAAAGAAAGTTGTAAAAAAATAAAAGAAGAGAAAAATAAGAAAAAGAAAACAAAAGAGAGTGACAAGAAAAATATCCAAGAAAAGGAAGAAAAGAAAAGAAAATGGAGAAAATGAGTGTTTTTGCAAGAGTTAGTGATGTGAGGAAGACTTTGGTGATGAATCGAACTGTTCTTGTACTTTTGTATAAGGAAGCATTAATTTCTATTAACGATTTACCCGATACCCTACCCCCTCCTATTTTGTCTTTGTTGCAGGATTTCCAAGACGTTTTTTCGGAAGAAACCCCGAGTGGTCTTCCACCACTTCGTGGAATCGAGCATCAAATTGATTTCGTGCCGGGAGCGATTATTCCAAATCGACCTGCTTACCGAGCCAATTCGGAGGAGACCAAGGAGTTGCAAAGACAAGTCAATGAGCTGATGGAAAAAGGCTACATTCGCGAGAGCCTAAGTCCCTGTGCTGTTCCCGTATTATTGGTACCGAAAAAGGATGGAACATGGCGCATGTGCGTGGATTGCCGAGCCGTTAACAAGATAACAATCAAATACCGTCATCCCATTCCTCACTTAGATGACATGTTAGATGAGCTTAGTGGGGCCAAAGTGTTCTCAAAAATCGATTTGAAGAGTGGCTACCACCAAATTCGGATTCGAGAAGGAGACGAATGGAAAACAGCATTCAAGACCAAGCACGGACTATACGAATGGCTGGTTATGCCTTTTGGCCTTACCAACGCTTCAAGTATGTTCATGAGACTAATGAACCATGTCTTAAGGCCTTTCATCGGTAAGTTTTGTGTGGTATATTTCGACGATATATTGATTTACAGCAAATCTATGGAAGAACATGTAAGTCATCTCAAATCTGTTTTAGAAGTTTTGCGAAAAGAGACCTTATATGCTAATTTAAAGAAATGTTCTTTTTGTTCTAACAAAACTGTTTTTCTAGGATTTGTAGTTAGTGTGGATGGTCTCGAACTAGATCAAGAGAAGATTAAGGCCATACGAGATTGGCCAAGGCCTACGAGCGTTACGCAAGTTCGAAGTTTCCATGGCCTAGCAAGTTTCTACTGATGATTCGTTTCGAATTTTAGCACAATTGCTGCTCCACTTACGAGTGTTATTAAGAAAAATTCTTCTTTTATTTGGAACGATGAACAAGAGAAATCATTTATAAAAATCAAAGATTGCCTCACTAACGCTCCTTTGCTTACCCTTCCAGATTTCTCGAAGACTTTTGAGATTGAGTGCGATGCTTTGGGCATTGGAATCGGGGCCGTGTTGACATAAGACGGACGTCCTGTGGCTTACTGATACGAGTCACAAAGGCCCACCCAAGCTTACGAAGGTGATGGGCTCAAATCAAGAAAATCAAGATTCACTTTCTTGTTTTCAAGAAAATCAAGAAATCGAATCTTGGCCCAATTTTGCTGTTCGGAGCAATTTCAAGAATCAAGAAAATCAAGATTTCAAATCTTGGAAATCTTGGTCCAAGAAACCGAATCTTGCAGCCAAAGCGCGTTGGATCTCCATTACGAGCGTCACCAACCCAATTTCGGTAGGAGATGGATCACAAGCCCAAATTCTTAAAGGCGAGGCCCAATAAGCAAATTCCCAGCCCAATCAAGAAATTTCTTCATACTTAGTTGAAAATCAGGCCAAAATGTCAAAGGGCCCAATTTGTAAACATCTTACTTGTTTAATTTAATTTTTTAATCTTTAGGAGCATTACATGTAAAATTCGGCCCAAAACAGCCCATATAAGTGCATGGCCGAATTTACCTTGTTATTTTATTAATTAGGTTTAATTTTTTATTAGTTACTTGTGAGATTAGGATTTGTTGGAGGCCTATATAAGCATTGGCCAGCCACCCTTTGTAAAAACATCTTATTATCATTCAATACATTAAATTTCAGTTTGTTAGTGATACGAGCTCGATTCGGATGATGTGACGAATCGTATTATATTCCCGATCGAATTTAGGTAGTGTCGATTTAGTTCAAAATTCAATAAGATGAGTTATATTGGTTTTAAATGAATTAGGAAGCAAAATGGGGATAAATGGTTTCCAATGAAACAAGTACGAACCCTTATTAACAAATAAGGACCCGGGCTTAAAGGTTTCAAAGAAAAGGAAAGAAATGGTAGATAAAACCGAGACCCTCTATTTAGCAAAATAGGAACCTTCGGTATAGTTGGAACGCCACACCTTATGGTGATAAGTTCAAAACAAAGTCAGATTGACGCCACTCGTAAAGATAAGTCAATTGAGCTTTGAAGAATAAAGAGAGTGAATTGCCTCACTAAAATTATATTTCATTCAGAGATTTGTCAAAAAGTCCTTTTACAAGAAAAATAGAAACTATTTATAGACTTTCAACTAGTAGCCGAATAGACAAGTTCAAGACTTAATTTCTAAGCAAACATTGAACTAAAATTCAGCTTAACTTCATGAATATGGGCAATGTAGATTCGGCTGAATTGTGACCAACATGAAGCTTCCACCTTAAGCAAATGGATCTTGGAGATGCATGTAGCAGCTACATTCAGCTAATGGGTTTAAATGAGCATTCAAGAGGCAACTCTTGCTGAAAAATTACCAATAATAAAGAGAGTACTTGAGCAGCCATATCAGGTGTGAATGGACGGTTTTGAAGAGCCTTAAGGTGTGAACAACTTGAACCGAATGGCCAAAAGATTTCCAGCAATGTGAAGGAAATAAATGGCAGCTTTGGATAATGAACAATCATCTCTTTTGGCCGAATGGACACATAGAAAACTTAAAAATCAGCACACCAATTTTAATGCATTCCATGCATGTATCGTTAAGTGCATGAACCCAATATGCATGCATCTTCACATCCATTGAATCTTCATGCATGAATCTGTCCCATTTCACCTTCAAATTCGGCTGCACCTAAAAACACACATAAACTTAATTAATTTCAAGCAAATTCAGCTGAACTAAATTAAGTATAATGTGAACGTCCTAAATAACATTGAGACAACTTAAATATTAACAAATCATAACACATAAATTCGGCTGGACAAATTTAAAACATGTAATAATTTAGACAAATTAAATGACATCTAGACACCTTTAATTCAGCCAAATCAAGACATATTAAACACTTAAATTAATTAAAACATATTTAAAAGCTGTAATGAAACTTATTTAAATGCTTATTTAAATGGTCTAAAATTCCAGCAGCAAATTAATTAGCTAGAACGAAATTCAGCTTCAAAGAAGTTGAATATGTTCAGCTCGTTTTTAAACTCCTTGCTATCATTTTCCTCAACCCGTTCCACCATTGCTAAAATAGCATCTTTGAATCGTTTAGCTCTAGCTCGCGTTATTGGACCAATGGGCAGCTTAATGGCTTCTTGTTCGTTCTCCATTTGATTCGTAGGCAAGCTCACATCATTCCCCTCCTCTTCAGAACGATTTGCCCTCAAATCGGAATCTACATCAAACGGAGACAAATCAGAAACGTTAAAAGTCGCGCTAACATTATATTCACCAGGCAAGTCCAATTTATAGGAGTTATCGTTAATTCGCTCAAGGACTTGAAACGGTCCATCCCCTCTCGGAAGAAGTTTGGATCGCCTTTGCATAGGAAATCTCTCCTTACGCATATGCAACCAAACCCAATCTCCCGGTTCGAACACAACTCGCTTACGACCTTTGTTAGCATGTTGCTCATAGTTCTTGGTCTTGGCCTCAATATTGTCTCGAACTCGTTGGTGCAATTGCTTGACGAAATCAGCTTTGCGCTTCCCATCTACATGAACAAGTTGATTAGAAGGCAATGGCAATAAATCAAGTGGAGTTAATGGATTGAAACCATAGACAATTTCAAAAGGAGAAAATTTGGTAGCTGAATGAACAGCTCGATTATACGCAAACTCCACATGTGGTAAGCATTCTTCCCAAGCCTTCACATTCTTCCGAATAATAGCTCGAAGCAAGGTAGACAGAATCCGGTTGACCACTTCGGTTTGGCCATCCGTTTACGGATGGCAAGTGGTTGAAAACAGCAACTTCGTTCCAAGACGCCCCCATAGTGTCCTCCAAAAATGGCTAAGGAATTTTGCGTCTCGGTCGGACACGATCGTTCTAGGCATGCCATGCAACCTGACCACCTCTTTCAAAAATAAGTTAGCAATATTAACGGCATCATCAGTTTTATGACATGCTATAAAATGGGCTATTCCCTTGAGCTAGAAGAGCTAAGAAGTCAGTGGCTCCCCATTCTAATAAGAGAGGAACATATCATTAAAATAAATATTAATGTCAGTTTCTGCAACACAAGACATGAATTATCGACAAGCATTGAAGTTAGAAACCAAAATAGATTGGTGATGGATGTATGAACTTATTTTAACTAGAATCAAAACCCAGCACTGTTAAGTCCCTAGCGGGTCTTCAAACTCTTCATTTTGCTAATGACATGAATCATAGTGTATTTGGTCGGGCTAAAAATGGCTAAGGAATTTTGCGTCTCGGTCGGACACGATCGTTCTAGGCATGCCATGCAACCTGACCACCTCTTTGAAAAATAAGTTAGCAATATTAACGGCATCATCAGTTTTATGACATGCTATAAAATGGGCCATTTTTGAGAACCTATCTACAACCACAAAAATTGAATCTCGGCCATTCTTACTCCTAGGTAAACCTAGCACAAAATCCATGGAGATATCAGACCAAGGGGTTTCGGGATAGGTAATGGTTTATACAAACCGTGGGGCTTAATTCGTGACTTAGCCCGTTTGCACACAATGCATCTATTACAAAATCGTTCGACATCTCGTCGCATCTTGGGCCAAAAGAAATGTTCGTGCAATGTAGCTAATGTCTTAGCAACACCAAAGTGCCCCATTAATCCTCCGCTATGGGCTTCTTCGATCAACACTTCTCGTACGGAACCTTGGGGTATACAAAGCTTTCCTTCTCGGAATAAGTACCCATCATGTCGATAGTACTTCTCATAGGCTCCCTTGGCACATAATCTAAAGAATTCACCAAAGTCAGCATCGTTGACATATAAATCTTTAAGAAATACAAACCCCATTAACTTATCATCCAAAATATTTAGCAACGCATACCTTCGAGATAGTGCATCAGCCACTACGTTTTCCTTACCTTTCTTGATACGAGTCACAAAAGCCCAAATTCTTGAGGGCAAGGCCCAATAAGAAGATTCCAAGCCCAATCAAGAAATCCACCCATACTTAGTTGAAAATCAGGCCAAATTGTCAAAGTGGCCCAAGTTGTAAAGTTTTATTTTTATTTATTTATTTATTTATTTTACTTAGTTTAAATTTTTATATTCAGTCCAAGAGTCCCAAATAAAAGACCCTTGGCCGAATTTCCATATTAAAATAATTAGGAGTTTTTTTTTAGTTTTAGTTTTAGTGTTCTAATTAAATTAGGAAAACATTTGAAAGGCCTATTTATATGGCTTGGCCAGCCACCTTACATTACATTACAATTACATTGAAAATTTCAGATTTGATTTGAGTGAAAATTCTCTTTGAGTTCTTCAAGGATTTTCTCTTGAGTTTTCTTTAGAAGTTGTTTTAACAATCTTTTTGATTGTGGGAGCCATCTTCAACCTTCTTCTTGCCATTGATATTCTTTGGAGGGGAGATTAGAGCCGTTTGAAGGGAGTTGTGAGATCTTTCGAGATTTCAAGGCTTCTTAGGACTTATCTTTTAATTTCTTACTGTCAATTCTTTCTTTATTTCTGCTTGTGCCGAATCTTTATCTAATTTATTTTCTGTTCTTATTGTGTTTTCAGCCTTTTTCTATCTTAAGGAATTAGCCCAAAAATCCCCAATTTCTAGGGTTCTTGCCGATTCATCCATACTCTTTTTGGGAGAAATTAGATTGCCGAAATTTGGGGAAAACTATCTGGGTGTTCAATTGGGCAGAATTGCAATCTCTTCTAGGGTTTCAAGATTCCTTATTAACACTTATTTCTATTCTCTATTTGATTCTTTACTGTTTTGGGGATTTTATTTCAGATCTGAAAATTCAAAAATCTAATCTTTTAATTTTCTGTTTCGTTTCAGATCTAATTGTTTAGGGTTTTCGTAGGAGTTTCTCATGACTTGGCAACTCGATCTTGGTCCGCGCGCAACCCCGTATCATTTGGTATCAGATTTTGGGCGTTTTGGGTGTTCTTGGTTGATTTCTAAACTGATCTCTATTTTTTAAATTACAAACAGCAGTTTTACCCAGAAAAATTTTCGAAAAAAAATTCATTTGAGTGGGTAAACGTTTTCTGATTGATCTGAAATTTTACATACATATTTTTGGCACTGTTATTGAATATACAAAAATATTTCCCGCAAAAAAATAAGTCGAAAAAGTCAAAAAATTGGAAAAAGACGAAATCCAATAAAAATTAAAAAAATATTCAGCGGGTTGAATTTGGTGCCCAAATTTTCCAGATCAAAAATTCAATATTTGAAGACATTCCAGATTTAATTTTGTGATTTTTTGAGATCGGGAACACCTCGAACGAAGTTGTCAAGTTACTCCGCAGTTTTTCGGGTTTTCTGTTTTCAACAATTTTTATTGATTCTTAGCTGTAGGTTTTCATTTGTTTGCTTTTTATTCTCCCTTTACAATATCTAACACCTTCTTGTTTTTTGTGTTAGTAGGATTTAAACGTGTGCCCAATTCTTCCTCGGTGCAACACGAATCAATTGGTGTCTCGTCAGTTTTTGGCATCCTAGTGCAAATTAGGATTCTTTGGTAGTTTGGTTCACACTCTCTAATTGGTTGATATAAACTCTGATAAAGAACTCACAAGATTGAATTCGACCTCATTGAGAATTTGATTTTTCTTTTTGAGTGATTAATGGTGAGGTTTGATAACTTTTATTTTTGAGTGTTGAGTGTTTATTTTTTACAGGTTTTGAAGATGTCTAAAGGTGATAATAATGATGCACTTATGAAAGTCCAACAACAGTTAGACAGACATACTGCTGCAATCACACAAATAAATGCTACACTTCAAGCATTGAATACTACTTTGAATGAGGTACGAGTGAATCAAAAACATCAATATCGAGATCCAATTAAGGAAGATAGGGATAACCAGCCCCATAGGTGCAACCCTCAACGTGTCCCTAGAATGGATGATGATTGTCATGATCATGGACAATCATCTTTGGCAAAACCAAAGAGCGAGCAGCAACGAGAACATCTCTTTCATACTCGCTGCCACGTACAAGGTAAGCTTTGTAGAGTTATTATTGATGGTGAAAGTTGCTCGAACATAGCCAGCACGACGATGGTGGAAAAGCTTTGCTTAACCACTACCAAGCATCCACAACCTTATCAACTACAAGGGCTTAGCAACGAAGGCCAATTTAGGGTCACTCAACAAGTGCGCATCGCCTTTTCTATCGGTAAGTATCAAGACGAAGTTGTGTGCGACGTAATGCCTATTCAAGCCTGCCATTTGTTGCTAGGAGAACCGTGGCAACTGGATCGAAAAGTCACTCACGATGGTCGTACCAATAGGTATTCTTTCAAGCATCAAGGAAAGAAACTCACCTTAGTGCCGCTCACTCTGGAACAAGTCCATGAGGACCAAATCAAACTGAAAAATTCTGTTAAAACAAGTGAGGAAAAAGAAAAAGAGAATGAAAAAGAGCAAAAAGAGATTGAGAGTGAAAAAGAAATTGAAGAAAGAAGAGAAAATGAATTAGAAAAAGAAACAAAAGAAAAAGACGTGAAAAGGGTAGTGAGGAATGTTTCCACTAACCAAGATATGAATTTTTCTTGTGTTGCTACTTTTCAGGTTCCCGAAAGATCGAAAGATAACTTTCAACTTCAATACCTCTCAAATGAAAGACGCTTTCATACGATCAACTTAAGCAAAGATGAAATCACACTACATGATCCCGAAGGTAAGCGAGGTAAGGAAATTTTAGAAACCGAGTCCAGTGCAGATTTGAAAATTATTGATAAAACTTTTGGTGACTTAGTTCTTAAAAGATCCCCTCATTTTGATCCGATTAATTGTTACTCTTCGATTGTGGTTGATAAAGTCATTACGAAAAGAAGCGTGATTTGTTATTCTCTTGATTTACCTTGTGTAAAATCCTTGAATTTGTCCAAATCTGTTTTGGAGAATAAGGTAACGAAATTTTCCAAATTTGTTTTCAATTTATATTCGTGCCTTAAACAGTTTATGTGGTTGTACATGAAGTTTGAGTTCCATTTGACAAACGTTAACTCAACAACGAAGATTCGACTACACTATGCCCCCGATGAGCGAAGGTTTGTTTTAAATGAAAAAGGTAAAATCGACCCTTATTCTTCTGCTTATCGAGGTAAAATGCTTGAAACCTTTGAAACACTTTTGTACTCCTCAGATAGTGATAAAGATCGTGTTGATGAACACTTAGATCGAAACGTGCTTGACTGTCCTATTTTATTTATTGATGATCTATCTGTTTTGATAGTTGATAAAAAGATTCTTGTTTTTGATAATGCATGTGTGAGTGAATCTATAGACCGTCGATTAATGCATGGTATGATTATGCAACTCTGTGAACCATGTGAATCTTTTCAAATACCTACTTGTGACGATTATGTTTACCATTTGATTTATTACTCGCAATTTATTCATGGTTTGTGGGAACAATGTGAGATGACTGAATGCCTTAAAACATGTCCATCTTTGTTTCAAATATTTGACGAGGCAGTGGTGAGTAAATTAGATTGTTTGCATGATAATCTGAATCTGTCCATTCACATGCGTTATACCTGTTCTATTATGCTTATGATTGGACTACAAGCTTATTTCCGTTGCTATTTACTATCTCATGGCTATTCTTCTCAGTGGACTCAATTGCCGTTAGTCCCGTTCGATAGAGGAAAGTCGAGTTCATTTGATTTTTTAGATTCGAGGACGAATCTTTTTGAGGAAAGGGGGAATGATACGAGTCACAAAAGCCCAAATTCTTGAGGGCAAGGCCCAATAAGAAGATTCCAAGCCCAATCAAGAAATCCACCCATACTTAGTTGAAAATCAGGCCAAATTGTCAAAGTGGCCCAAGTTGTAAAGTTTTATTTTTATTTATTTATTTATTTATTTTACTTAGTTTAAATTTTTATATTCAGTCCAAGAGTCCCAAATAAAAGACCCTTGGCCGAATTTCCATATTAAAATAATTAGGAGTTTTTTTTAGTTTTAGTTTTAGTGTTCTAATTAAATTAGGAAAACATTTGAAAGGCCTATTTATATGGCTTGGCCAGCCACCTTACATTACATTACAATTACATTGAAAATTTCAGATTTGATTTGAGTGAAAATTCTCTTTGAGTTCTTCAAGGATTTTCTCTTGAGTTTTCTTTAGAAGTTGTTTTAACAATCTTTTTGATTGTGGGAGCCATCTTCAACCTTCTTCTTGCCATTGATATTCTTTGGAGGGGAGATTAGAGCCGTTTGAAGGGAGTTGTGAGATCTTTCGAGATTTCAAGGCTTCTTAGGACTTATCTTTTAATTTCTTACTGTCAATTCTTTCTTTATTTCTGCTTGTGCCGAATCTTTATCTAATTTATTTTCTGTTCTTATTGTGTTTTCAGCCTTTTTCTATCTTAAGGAATTAGCCCAAAAATCCCCAATTTCTAGGGTTCTTGCCGATTCATCCATACTCTTTTTGGGAGAAATTAGATTGCCGAAATTTGGGGAAAACTATCTGGGTGTTCAATTGGGCAGAATCGCAATCTCTTCTAGGGTTTCAAGATTCCTTATTAACACTTATTTCTATTCTCTATTTGATTCTTTACTGTTTTGGGGATTTTATTTCAGATCTGAAAATTCAAAAATCTAATCTTTTAATTTTCTGTTTCGTTTCAGATCTAATTGTTTAGGGTTTTCGTAGGAGTTTCTCGTGACTTGGCAACTCGATCTTGGTCCGCACGCAATCCTCTATCATTTCTTATATTTAATAACGTAGGGAAAAGATTCGAGAAATTCTACCCACTTAGCGTGTCGCTTATTCAACTTGTGTTGCCCCTTTAAATACTTCAAGGACTCATGATCGGTGTGTATGACGAATTCCTTGGGCCAAAGATAGTGTTGCCACGTTTCTAAGGCTCGGATCAACGAATAGAGCTCCTTGTCATATGTTGGATAGTTTAAGACAGCACCATTCAGTTTCTCGCTAAAATAGGCAATAGGACGACCATCTTGCATCAACACAGCTCCAATGCCTAAACCTGATGCATCACATTCTAACTCGAAAGTTTTATCAAAGTTAGGCAAAGCTAATAACGGTGCATGAGTTAAACAATCTTTAATTTTCAAAAAGGATTTTTCTTGTTCCTCTCCCCAAATGAAGTTGGAATTCTTACGAATAACCCCGGTTAAAGGTGCGGCTAAGGTGCTGAAATTTGGCACGAATCGACGGTAAAAACTTGCTAGTCCATGGAAACTTCGGACTTGGGAGACATTCGTCGGACGGGGCCATTCTTGGATCGCCTTGATCTTCTCTTGATCGACTTCAAGACCCTCCGAGCTAACAACAAAGCCTAAAAACACAACCTTGTTAGTGCAGAAATCACATTTCTTCAAATTAGCATACAAGGTTTCTTTTCTCAATACTTCCAAAACAGATTTTAAATGTAAAATATGTTCATCCAAATTTTTACTATAGATCAATATATCGTCGAAGTATACTACGCAAAATCTACCAATAAAAGGTCTTAAAACGTGATTCATAAGCCTCATGAATGTGCTTGGGGCGTTCGTTAAGCCAAATGGCATAACGAGCCATTCGTAAAGCCCATGCTTCGTTTTGAACGCAGTCTTCCACTCATCTCCCTCACGCATCCGTATTTGGTGATAACCGCTCTTAAGGTCGATTTTTGAAAATAAACTCGCGCCACTTAGCTCGTCAAGCATATCATCTAATCGTGGTATAGGATGACGATACTTGATAGTTATTTTGTTTATAGCACGGCAGTCCACGCACATCCTCCACGTTCCATCCTTCTTTGGAACTAGTAAAACAGGCACGGCGCATGGACTAAGGCTTTCTCGCACATAGCCCTTTTCAAGGAGTTCATTTACTTGCTTTTGTAATTCTTTCGTCTCTTCAGGATTGCTCCGGTAAGCAGGTCGGTTTGGAATTGCGGCTCCCGGCACAAGATCGATTTGGTGTTCAATTCCACGAATAGGTGGTAACCCACTCGGGATTTCTTCCGGGAATACGTCTTGAAATTCCTGCAACACAGACAAAATAGAAGAAGGCAATTTGTCATCAAATTCGTTAGTGCCAAGCAAGCTCTCCTTGTACAAAAGAACCAACAATGGTTGTTTCAATAGCATCGATTTTCGAACTTCCCTCTCTTTTACAAACAAATTCTTTTTTTCAATCTCATCACTCATTTCTTTTTCTTTTGAATCACTCTCTCTTTTTTATCACTCATCTTTTTGTTTTTCTTCTTTTCGTCACTCTTTTCTTTATTCTTTTCATTTTTTTGCTCTCTCTCGATTTCTTTTGATTTTTCAATCGAACTCCTCATTTTGAGTTGATCTTCGTACACTTGTTTCGGTGATAACGGAGCTAGAGTCACCATTCGTCCCATATGTTTGAAAGAGAATCGATTTGTGTAACCATCATGAATTGCTCGCTTGTCGAATTGCCACGGACGTCCCAAAAGAAGATGTCCCGCATGCATCCGTACAACGTCGCACATCACTTCATCTTGATATTTTCCGATTGTGAATGAAATGAGCACTTGTTTTGTTACCTTTAATTCTCCACCATCGTTAAGCCATTGGAGTTTATACGGATGGGGATGTTTGGTGGTGGCCAATCCGAGTTTCTCCACCATCAACGTACTAGCCACATTTGTACAACTTCCCCCATCGATTATCACGCAACAAATCTTACCTTGCACTTGACATCGCGTATGGAAGATGTTTTCGCGTTGTTGATCATTTTCGGCACCTTGCAAAGTGAGACTTCTTTTCACAACCAAGATTTCTCCATTCTCGGCTTGTTCGATGTCTTCCTCTTCTTCGAGTTGTTCAACAGCCTCGTTCTCTTGTTCACTTTCGGATTCAATTTCTCCATCATCTCGAACAAACATTGCATTTCGGTTCGGGCATTGGCTTGCAATGTGGCCCCTTCCAAGACATTTGAAGCATTTGATGTCTCGAGATCTATTTGGTTGGGCAACCATCTTTCCTTTACTCGATTCGGCAATCGGTTTGTTGAATTTGGTAGCTCCACTTACTTCTTTATTTCGACTCGGCAAGTCTCGTTTGTTGGACCCTTGCCCCCACTTAGTCGTAGAAGAAGTATTAGGGAAAGAACGGAACGTACCTTTCTCTTTAATTGTTTTTCAACCTTTATGGCCATATGGACCATATCAATGACCTCGACATAATGGTGTAGCTCCACAATATTTGCAATATCTCGGTTAAGGCCGGCGAGAAATCGAGCCATGGTGGCTTCTCGATCTTCCTCCACATCGGCGCGGATCATGGCCACTTCCATTTCCTTGTAGTAATCCTCCACGCTTCGTTGGCCTTGAGTTAAGCTTTGGAGCTTTTGATACAACTCCCAGTGATAGTAAGCAGGAATGAATCGCTTTCTCATTATGGCTTTCATTTCCGCCCATGTAGACACGGGACGTTCGCCATTGCGTCTTCGGCTCATCGTGAGTTGATCCCACCATATTATGGCGTATTCGGAGAATTCTATAGCAGCTAACTTTACCTTCTTGCTTTCCGAGTAATTGTGGCACTCGAAAACTAACTCCACCTTCTTCTCCCATTCAAGATAGGTCTCGGGATCCGACCTTCCTTGAAAAGCAGGAATCGCCATTTTAATATTTTTTAAATCATCATTGGTCCTCTCTCGATCTCTTGGTCCCCGTGCTCGTTGGCCTTGTCGCCTTGCACTTTGTCGCGAAGCTCGATCACTTTCAACGTCACTTGCTTCATATAGATCATTTGCATGTTGCCATGGACGTTCTCGCTCTCTTCTCGGAATAGGAGGGGTGTTCGCACGTTGGCTTCGTTCCTCCATTTGTTCCATTCGTTCATAAAGGGAATCAAATTAAGGTTGGAACAAACGAGAAATTTCTCACACGATTGCTTGAACTTGTAGATCGGGCACTCCGCCTCCGGGAATGTTTCTCCTTGGTTGAAGATTAACTCCTCCACCAGCGGCATTCGAGGCTCCTCCACTTGTTGCTCGTCGTTCCGGGCTCCTTGACATGATGATTAAAATTAAGAAAATATCCTCACCAAAAAAAAAAACCTCACAATTCACTCACAAGAAAAGAATTAACTCCTCTCGTGTTTCACTCTATTTTCGGCTTTTATCTTGATGTACTCTCTTGCCTTTTACCTCTCAAATCCAACTCTCGATATTCTGAAAAGCTACTTAGATTTATCCACACTTGTGGGTCGGCTTCAAGGGGTTTTTCAAGGGAAAGTCGTATGGTTTAGGGTAGGCTCAAAAGAAAGAAAGGCTTAAGATGTGGCGTATAAAATGGATTCACTAATTGAATTTTTTTTTTAATAGCGTGAAAATTCACTAAAATGGGTATAAAGGAGTGTAGAATGTGATTTTAGAAAAAAATTTGTTGAAGTGTCTCCAGACTTTTTTTTTTACGGATCTTTCACGTTCTTTTCGTCCGCACCTAGACCGTATGCAATTTTTTTTTCAAATTTTTTTTTTTCAATTTTTTTTTATTTTTTTTTCGATTTTTTTTGAATCTACAATTTACGTACCTAATTTAACCAGCTCTGATACCAACTGATACGAGCTCGATTCGGATGATGTGACGAGTCGTATTATATTCCCGATCGAATTTAGGTAGTGTCGATTTAGTTCAAAATTCAATAAGATGAGTTATATTGGTTTTAAATGAATTAGGAAGCAAAACGGGGATAAATGGTTTCCAATGAAACAAGTACGAACCCTTATTAACAAATAAGGACCCGGGCTTAAAGGTTTCAAAGAAAAGGAAAGAAATGGTAGATAAAACCGAGACCCTCTATTTAGCAAAATAGGAACCTTCGGTATAGTTGGAACGCCACACCTTATGGTGATAAGTTCAAAACAAAGTCAGATTGACGCCACTCGTAAAGATAAGTCAATTGAGCTTTGAAGAATAAAGAGAGTGAATTGCCTCACTAAAATTATATTTCATTTAGAGATTTGTCAAAAAGTCCTTTTACAAGAAAAATAGAAACTATTTATAGACTTTCAACTAGTAGCCGAATAGACAAGTTCAAGACTTAATTTCTAAGCAAACATTGAACTAAAATTCAGCTTAACTTCATGAATATGGGCAATGTAGATTCGGCTGAATTGTGACCAACTATGAAGCTTCCACCTTAAGCAAATGGATCTTGGAGATGCATGTAGCAGCTACATTCAGCTAATGGGTTTAAATGAGCATTCAAGAGGCAACTCTTGCTGAAAAATTACCAATAATAAAGAGAGTACTTGAGCAGCCATATCAGGTGTGAATGGACGGTTTTGAAGAGCCTTAAGGTGTGAACACCTTGAACCGAATGGCCAAAAGATTTCCAGCAATGTGAAGGAAATAAATGGCAGCTTTGGATAATGAACAATCATCTCTTTTGGCCGAATGGACACATAGAAAACTTAAAAATCAGCACACCAATTTTAATGCATTCCATGCATGTATCGTTAAGTGCATGAACCCAATATGCATGCATCTTCACATCCATTGAATCTTCATGCATGAATCTGTCCCATTTCACCTTCAAATTCGGCTGCACCTAAAACACACATAAACTTAAGTAATTTAAAGCAAATTCAGCTGAACTAAATTAAGTATAATGTGAACGTCCTAAATAACATTGAGACAACTTAAATATTAACAAATCATAACACATAAATTCGGCTGGACAAATTTAAAACATGTAATAATTTAGACAAATTAAATGACATCTAGACACCTTTAATTCAGCCAAATCAAGACATATTAAACACTTAAATTAATTAAAACATATTTAAAAGCTGTAATGAAACTTATTTAAATGCTTATTTAAATGGTCTAAAATTCCAGCAGCAAATTAATTAGCTAGAACGAAATTCAGCTTCAAAGAAGTTGAATATGTTCAGCTCGTTTTTAAACTCCTTGCTATCATTTTCCTCAACCCGTTCCACCATTGCTAAAATAGCATCTTTGAATCGTTTAGCTCTAGCTCGCGTTATTGGACCAATGGGCAGCTTAATGGCTTCTTGTTCGTTCTCCATTTGATTCGTAGGCAAGCTCACATCAGTTAGAGTGCAGAATTTTCTTTGGGGTTTTCTCCAAGAATTCTCTCTTGAGCTTTCTTTAGAAGTTGTTTTAACAATCTTTTGATTGTGGGAGCCATCTTCAACCTTCTTCTTGCCATCGATATTCTTTGGAGGGGAGATTAGAGCCGTTTGAAGAGATTTGTGAAATCTTTCGAGATTTCAAGGATCTTTAGGACTTATCCTTTAATTTTTGCTGTTCAATTTCTTTTATTTAATTCTACTTGTGCCGAATCTTAATTCTAATCTATTTACTGTTTTATTTGTGTTTCCAGCCCTCGTTTATCTTAAAGAATTGATCAATTTCACTTTTTGCTGGAGTTCGACAATCAGCCCTAAATCCCCAAATTCTAGGGTTCTTGTCGAATGCACACTTATTCTTCTTGGGTGAATTTGGTTGTAGAAACTTAGGGGAAACTTTCGTGGTGGTCAATTGAGCAGATCGCCCTCACTTTCTCAGCCTCAATAGCCGTTTTATGCCTTCAATTTCTTTCTTTCTCATTGACGCATAAACCCTAATTTGTTTCAAGAAATTCTGGTCGATCTAATTTGCTTGCTGATTTGGTGTTCTTTGACAGATTCGGCTTGTGGGAGTTCATTCTTGGGAATCAATTTCGTGTTCTTGGTTTCAAGAAACCTCTTTCATAAGTGTTTCGTTCCTTGATTAGATCTTGCTGATTTTTAGGGTTCTTATTCCAGATTTTAATTTTCCAGATTTAATCTCGTTCTTTGTTTGATTTCAGATCGTTCGTTTAGAGCTTTCGTAGGAGTTTCCCGTGACTTGGCAACTCGATCTTGGTCCGCGCACATTCCTCTATCACTTACTTTAGTGAAAAACTCAATGGAGTCTTACTCAACTATCCGGTGTATGATAAAGAGATGTACGCGCTCATACGAGCCCTTGAGACATGGCAACATTACTTGTGGCCTAAGGAATTCGTTATTCATTCCGATCATGAAGCCTTGAAGCACATCAAAGGGCAACATAAGTTGAACCGACACGCGAAGTGGGTTGAATACCTTGAGTCGTTTCCGTATGTCATCAAATATAAGAAAGGTAAAGATAATATTGTGGCTGATGCGCTTTCAAGAAGGTATACTCTGTTATCATATTTGGATTCTAAGATTCTTGGATTTGCATTTTTAAAAGATTCCTATGTAAACGATTCCGATTTTGGAGAGATATTTGTTTCTTGTGAGAAAGGTCCTTTTGAAAATTTTTATAGGTACGAGGGCTATCTTTTCCGAGAAGGTAAACTATGCATTCCTTGTGGATCTGTTCGAGACCTATTAGTGCATGAGGCGCATAGTGGTGGGCTTATGGGACACTTCGGAGTCAATAAGACACTAGCCACTCTCCATGAACATTTTTATTGGCCGCGGATGCGAAAAGATGTGGAGCGAGTTTGTGAAAGGTGTATAGCCTGCAAAAAGGCTAAATCAAAGGTTCAATCCCATGGCTTGTACACACCATTGCCCATTCCTGAAGCACCGTGGATTGACATCTCCATGGATTTTGTTCTCGAACTTCCGTGCACAAAAACGGGGAAGGATTCTATTTTTGTTGTTGTTGATAGATTTTAAAAAATGTCTCATTTTATTGCCTGTGCTAAGACTGACGATGCCGTTCATGTTGCGAACTTGTTTTTTAGGGATATCATTAGACTACATGGCATTCCTCGTACGATCGTGTCGGACCGAGATGCAAAATTTTTAAGTCACTTTTGGAGGTCTTTGTGGGGTAAATTAGGGACCAAACTTCTATTTTCGACCACATGCCACCCCCAAACCGATGGCCAAACGGAAGTTGTCAATAGAGTTCTGTCTACTTTATATTGAGTTTGCGTATAATCGTTCTGTCCATTCTGCGACTAAATTCTCCCCATTTGAAATTGTTTACGGTTTTAATCCCTTGAGTCCTTTAGATCTATTACCTTTACCTACTGATCAGTTTGTCCATGTAGATGCGAAGAAAAAGGCAGATTTTGTCAAGGATTTACATAGCAAGGTGCGGGCCAATATCGAGGCTAGGACTGAGTCCTATGTGCGTAATGTGAACAAAGGCTGAAAACGAGTAGTTTTTGAACCCGGAGATTGGGTGTGGGTTCATATGCGAAAAGAAAGGTTTCCGGCTCAATGAAAGTCAAAGTTATTGTCGAGAGGAGATGGGCCGTTTCAAGTTTTGGAATGAATAAACGATAATTCTTATAAACTTGATCTCCCAGGTGAGTACAATGTAAGTGCTACCTTTAATGCAGCTGATCTCTCTTTCTATGATATAGGTGACGATTTGGGGGCAAATCGCTTCGAAGAGAGGGGGAATGATACAACCACCCCTCCTAAGTTGTCGGCTGCCAATGAAGATCCTCTCGAATTCCCGTAGGACCGATCACCCGAGCTCGAGCAAAGAGATTCAAAGACGCAACAACAGCTTTAGTTGATAGAGTTTGGGGCGAAACCGTTGCTAGACTTCTTGAAAGCTCTTGGACCAGCAAGCCAAGCAAACCATGCATACTCCTTCAAGCTCAAATCAGCTCAACTTCAACTCAACTTAGCTCAACGAGCTCGTTTCAGCTCATTTCATTATTGCATTTATTATGCTGGAATAAATCATTTAAGTTGCTGTTAGTTTTATTAGTTATTTGTTTTAATAATTAATTTGTCATAATCTGGACATGTTTTAATTATGTTCTAAATTAAGTACTTAATTAATTAGGACCAATTAAATATGTCTTAACTATTACAAAGATTAATTATGTCCAGCCTAATTTATGGTGCAAGATTTATTTGTCTATGTTGCCGAATTTAATGTGTCTAAAAGGGATTTAATTTGCTGAATTAAATGTTGTAGGTACATTACCCCTTGGACGGCATAGGTGCATGGATGACTTAAAATTGGTGTGCTGCTCTTTGGTGTTCCCTAAGTGACCATTCAGCCAAACCTTACAACTCTTCAAGAAGACCGATTGGCTGCCCAAGACAAATTAAGGCTGTTCACACCCACCCGATTATTCCTTTCACACCAAGGGCTGTTCGGTTTTGTTTGTTCACACATGTGTGGCTGTTCAAATTGGTTTGTTCACATTCTAAGACTATTGAAGTGCTCTAGACAGCTCCTTAATCACATGAACATTTGGCTGAATCAAGTAGCAGCATTAATTCCAAATTCAAGCATTTGGCCGAACCTATTGATGGCATTTCGGCTCCCAAACAATTCGTTCAATTTTTCTATTGAACCAAGGCATCTAGAAGCTGACCCTTACCGTTCTCCATGCACAAGAAACTTCAAGGAAGCTTCATCAAAAATTCTAGAATTTTCAGAAACCATTTAGCTACCGTAAGAGCCTATTCGGCTATCCCTTGCATTCACTATAAATTGTGGCTTGTGTTACTTTGTAAAGAACTTTTGGAAACTTTTGTTAATGTTATGCTGCCAAAATCGTGAGGCAAACTTTTCTTATATTTCGTTCAAAGATTCGTTTGGCATTCCTAGTGTTCTAGTTGTGTCAACCGTGTTCTTTGTCGTACCCGAACTTATCACTACTCGTAGTGTGGCGTTCAACATACCGAGGTTCCTATCTTGTTAGATAGTGGGTCGAGGTTTCCCTTACCAAACCTATAACCGAACTCAAAAGGCTAACTCAACGGGTCGATACCATTTCGGTAATTGGTTCTTGAAAGTCCCTTTAGTAGTTCAAACCCATTCTTCCTTCTTTACCTAATCGAGCCTAAACCGACCAATTTGTTCATACCATTCTTGATCCTTCCCTTTCGTTCCTACCATTCCATTCGTACCCCTCTTTCTACTCGACTATACCTACAACTCAACTAATCCTAACATAACTTCTCGTAGACGATCGGGCAATCTACATACGACTCGACTCTTCCCGAGACGGTTTGTATCACATCATGTGTGTGAAACCGAATGTTGAAGAGTCTTCTAGTGTGAACAAGGTGAACCGAATAGTCTTTGCCATGTGAACATAGGTGTGAACGAATTAAGGAGAGTCATGGGGAAGCTAATTGGCCAAGCTATCTTCATGCATGTGTGAGTGTCCTTTGACTGAATGGTCACCTTGGAGAATGAAGAGATAGAACACCATACATGAATGGAAACATTCATGAACCTTAAAGACATTGAATATGGTCATACATGCACTTGGCCGAACATGCACCCAAGAGATTCAAGTCCCCCAACCGTCCATGCACCTTTAAAATTCATGCTTGCTTTTAATCTCCATATGTCCATTGCGTTTCTGCAAGAAATGTGAACAGAATTAATTCAAACTAATGTGAACACAAATATCAACATTAAATTCGGTTATGACAAATTTAATTATCATCAATAAACACTTTTAAGACATACTTAATATAACTAATGTGAACTAAATTTAATATGTAAGATATTAATTAACTAATTATTGAACTTATTAATTAAAAAGTCAATAGTAGTCAAATGAATTCAAAGTGAACTCCACGAGCTGATGGTTAATTCATGAGCTAAACTCGAGCTGGGCTTAAACTCGTGAGCTGATAATGAGCTGGTCCCGAGCTAATGAGCTACTGTGGAGCTACATGGGAGCTAACTTGAACTGAAGGTGAGCTCGGTGAGCTGAACTGAACTTGTAGAAAAGTTCGGCATGGATTTCCAAAATGGCCACTAACTGGTTCGATAGGTCTAGCATTGACATCATCCCACACATGCTGAACTAAAGCTATAACGGCTTCTTTAAATTGTTTTGCACGAGCCCTTGTGATCGGCCCTTGAGGTAGCACCATCGGATCTCGACTTGGACTTGACTTATGGGAAGCCATGATCGTATCAAGCTAGGTCACATGTGTGATACGGGATGTATCCCATGTAGACAAGAGAGCTACGTGAGAGATAAATGTAGCTAGGTTGCATGAGTGATTCCAAGTGAAGGACACCATGTAGACAAGAGAGCTACGAGATAAATCGGCTAGGTCGCATGAGTGGTACTAAGTGTTCACCATGTGTACAAGAGAGCCGAATTAAATGAGATATGATGGTGGGGCTGTGTGCTGAAACTATCAAGTATCGAGGATTATTCCGAATTGTTCAACGAGATGGTTTTGTGGTGACATTGTAGTCATAGACCTACACTTGTCATGTATGAAATGTGATGAAAATGATTTGTAGTATATATATATGTAAGTTAAAATGAGGTTAGTATAAAGAATGTGTGAAAGAATGAAATTAGCATTAAAACTGTTTTGGACAGTAGTAGTGACGTGATTTTGAAAATTCACTAAAAATAAAAGGAATTTAATTAGAGGTTGAATGAGATGTGAAATTAAAGCTTAATGAGTATATTTTCATATAAAAGAAACAGAGCAAGCAAAGGAATTCTATATTTTGAGATATTTACAATTGTGTGAGACTTGCTCAGGATGACTATGTAATCCCCTGTTTCAAATTTGAAAAATCATTAAAAATTTTACAAAACAAATTAAGAAATATAGTTTATATGCCTAAATTTATTATTGAGTCTAGTTTTAAATGAAATAGGTTTCATGGTTATTTGAATTGTGTACTGGGAGAAATTCAATTCGAAATGAACAGAGGTCAGATCAGTTGAGCTGTGTAACAGGGGAAACTTTAACTAATAAACTGTACTAATTGGCTAAACCAAAAATTCTAGAAAAAAATTTAGTAAGAATTTTTATGAGTCTAGATTCAGGGAAATTTTATGGATTTGAATTTCGAGTTTCGTAACTCGAGTTATGATTTATTTAGTGATCATGACGCAGGAGGGACAGCTTGATCAAATTGGAGTAAACAATAAAATTAAAAAATGATATAATTGAGTTATGTTGTAAACATATTAGATTTCTTATTGTTATTTATATACTTACTTACTAAGCTATAAGCTTACTTTCCTTTCTCTCCTTTGTCTTATAGTGTCGTCCAGCTAGCACAGGAGTCAGAGATCGTAGAAGATCCGCCCGCACTATCAATACTCTTGGTATCTGAACTGATCATTTTGAAATATGGCATGTATATTAGACTTAGTTATTTTGTTACGTGTCATAATTGTCTAGGTTCAAATTACTACTTATAGTATCAAACTAATCATTTTGTACGAAGCCTTTGAAGTTGGTTTGTATTGTTAATGGCATATGTTATAATGATCAAATTGCACGCCATATTTTTGTTGGGTTTTGTTTAATAGTATATACTATAATTTGTTAAAACCTTGTACCCTGTTCCGGCGACAGATACGGGTAAGGGGTGTTACAAAACCCGTTCTCTTCTTTACCTAATCGAACCTAAACCGACCAATTTGTTCATATCCTTTTGTTCCTACCCTTTCGTTCCTACCATGCCGTTCGTATCCCTCTTTCTACTTTGACCATACCTTCAACTCAACTAAACCTAACGTAACTTCTCGTAGACGATCGGGCAATCTACATACAACTCGACTCTTCCCGAGACAGTTCGTATCAATTAGTAAGGCCGAATGACATCACTAGGCACTCATACAAACCGTATTTTGTTTTGAATGCAGTCTTCCACTCATCCCCTCCCTCATACGAATCTGATGATAGCCACTTTTCAAATTGATATTAGAAAACAATTTTCCTCCACTAAGTTCGTCAACATATCATCAAGTCTACGGATTGGATGATGGTATTTGACGGTAATTTTGTTAATAGCTCGACAATCTACGCACATTCTCCATGATCCATCTTTTTTAGGTATCAACAGAACGGGCACCCGCATGGACTTAAACTCTCCCGTATGTATCCTTTCTCCATTAAATCAGCAACTTGTTTTTGTAACTCTTTAGTTTCTTCGGGGTTACTTCAGTAAGCTGGTTGATTTGGAATTGTAGCTCCGGGAATGAAATCAATTTTATGTTCAATACCTCGAATTGGAGGCAGTCCACTAGGAACTTCTTCCGGGAAAATATCTTCAAATTCCTATAACAATGAAACAACAGACAAAGGTAAAGTGTTATCAAGTTCGTTAGTATCGAATAAACACTCCTTGTACATAAGTACAAACAGGGGCTGGCGCATCAATAGGGACTTTCAAATTTCTTTTTCCCTCGCAAATACACTCATTTTTCCACTTTCATTTTCTTTTTGACTCTCTTCTTCCTCTCATATTTTTACCTCCTCTCTCTCACTTTTTTCCTTTTTTTCAATTTTTTTGTCTTTTTCTTTTTCACTTCTTTTTCTTTCAACTTCAATTGATCTTGATACACTTGTTTTGGGGACAACAGGGCTAAAGTAACATTTTTGCCTCGATGCTTGAACGTGTACCGATTTGTGTAACCATCATGAACCACATGCCTATCAAACTGCCATGGACGCCCCAAAAGTAGATGTCCCGCGTGCATGGGAACTACTGATACGACCACGGCCCGGGCACATTTTTCGATCAGCTCCATAAGTATTTCTTGCACACCCATGCGAGCTAAATTAGCTCAATTGCATCTCACTGAGCTTTGTTTAGCTCGTTTCCAGCTCAATGGGATCGTTTTGCTCAAATTGAGTTTATTTTAATTCTTTTGATTTCATTTGCTGAAATAAATTGAATAAGTTAGTTTATTTATTTAATTCAGCTCAAATAAGTGTTAGTAAATTAATATGTTTAAATCTGAACATCTTTAATAATTTTTTTAGTTTAATTGATTGTGTTTTATTTATTACATCTATTTAATATGCTGAATTTATTAATGTTTTTTTATTAGTTTCAGCCGAATTAAAGAGTAGTATTAAATGTGTCTTAAGTTCTTTAAAAGTGACGAATTTATTGTTGTTTTTATTGTCCAGCCAAAATTAATATGTTAATTAACTTGTTTGTTTCATGCATGAGTTAATTATGTATTAAAGGAGGCTGCCGAATTTAATGAGGTTTAATTTATGTCTTGACCGAATTTATTTTGTGTCTGCAGGTAATTAATTCAGCTGGAAACAACTACTTAATGGCAAAGGAGACATGCATTTAAGTTGCTGTTCTACATGCAAGGAACGGCATTTAAAGGGAAGCAAAGACATGAATTAAATGAGCAGCAATAAAGGAGGTGTTGGCCGAATTTAATGTAAAGCATAGACATGCATTTAAGGTGCTGTTGGGCATGCAAGATTCGTCCATTAATGAGCTGCTGAAGCAGGTGCTATTTTCGTGAACAACAAAGGGCTGTTGGTTGGTTTTTCCAAGTAGCCATTCGGCCAACATCATGCTTCGCGTTTCCTCTCTTCAAGGCCGAACTTTACACTACCCAAAGAAGCTTTTAAAGCCATTTTAAAGTATCAAGGCCGAATCGGGACTAGTCCATAAAGTTCTCCATCAATGTCCAGCCGAATCCTCTCATTCTAGAAGTTATTTCTTTTCAGATTTCTAAGCCAAGTGACCTAGGAAACTACAAGGGACGATTAAGGAAGCTTCCAACCAATTTCAACTTAATTAAGCTGAACTAAAACTGTCCATTTATCTACCTTTTGTGACCATTCGGTTTGACATTCAATATTAGCTATAAATAGTTGCTTTGTAATCATTTTCGGGTTAGACAATATATTTTTAAAACTTATATGAAATTTGTTTACTTTGTGAGTTTGTTTTCAACTCTCATTGTTCTCCAAGGACTGGTTAGACTTATCAAGTAACCCTTGTGGCGTCAACCCGTTTTTGTATTTCGAACTTATCACTTTGCACCCAAAGTGTGGCGTTCAAGTTATACCGAGGTTCCTATCATCTTTGATAGTGGGTCAAGGTTCCATTTTATTCGTTTTCCATCCATACAACATTTAACCTTTCCTAAGTATTCGTATAAGTCCCGGGTTAACACACTTATATTGTGTTGGTTCAACTTGAATACTTGGTTTTCATTCACCTATCATCCTCAATACATTTCATAACCCTTTTGAACTAAATTTGAGCCTTTATCTCTTCTTTCTTAACCTATTTCGTCCACCCTCGAGTATTACTCCAATTCACGATCGGGCACATCTACGACTCGACTCTCCTTCCCGAGCCGGGGCGTATCATTTGGTGTCAGAGCTAGCTGAATCGGAGTAAGAATCGAAGTTATCGGCATTTCGGTATTGTAAAAAAAGGGAAAAAATTGAAAAAAAAATTGTATTCAATTTTTTTTCTTGTCTTCTTTTGTATTCAGTATTGAAAAAAAAGAGAAATTCATAAAAAAAGAAAAAAAAGAAGTTTCGGAAGTAAAAAAAATTCATAAGTAAAAAAAAAAAGAAGAGGTCATAGTTGGATTGTAAAAGCATTGCTTGATGCCCGAAGGACCTTATCTATATAGCCACACTTAACCATTTCTAGTTTGTTTGATAGCCTACCATTTCTGACATCATTACCCACCAAGCCAAATCAATTTTGTAAGCCGACGCCAAACGGTATTGATTCGTCAATTTAGTTTGCGAAGAACTTCGAGAGGTGAAAAATCGAGTGGAAAAAGGCAAGAGTGATTGTGTGAGTTCATTCGAGAGAAGAAAAGCCAAAAGCGAGCGTAAACACGAGTGGAGTGAAAATTTTCTTTCTGAGTGACTTGCGAGGTTTTGTGGTGAGGTATTTACTTTCTATTTTAAACACTTATTCTTTTTAGCAAAAAAAATGTCTCAAGAAGAATTTTTCGAGTCAGAATTCCAATATTTGATGCAAGAAGTGCGTAGAATGGTGAAATCAAAATTTGATAAATTGCATAATCGATTGGATCGAATAGAGAAAAGAGCCCAACGAAAGCAAATTTCATCGAGTCAAGAGACGGAGTTAAGATCATCTCGACGACACTACTCGACAAGAGACTCTTATCAAGACTTCTATTCAACAATGCGTTCGAGACCAAGAGAAGCAAACTCCGAGTTTGAGTCCTTTCGAGATAATAAACGAAAAGGTAAACATGTCTCTACAAGTGCCTCAATTTATTCATCTACGAAGGATTATTTACGAATAGGCGAACGTGTTTCAAGAGTGTCAAAGTACTCGGCTACGGAAGATTTATTACAAAGAGATGATTGTCATTTGTATGAAGAATCCTTTTCTTATTCTCAACAAAAGGATTCTCATTTTGATGATTTCTACTTTTGTAATGGAATTGAAATAGCATGTGAAAAAGAAAAAGAGCGCGAGCGAGAAAATGAAATGAAAAAGAAATGAAAGAAAAAGAAGATGAGTGTGAGATAGAAAAGAAAATTGAAAATGAGATTGAGAATAAAAACGAGTGTGAAAAAGAAAAGAAAACTAAAAAAGAGAGTGAGATTGAAGGAAGAAATGAGAGTGCAAAAGAAATGAGTGATATGGTAAAGGAAAGAGGATTTGAAAATGAGTTGGAAAAAGAAATAAGCGAAAAAGATGAAAGTGAACAAGAAAGGAGTGTTGTTACTAACCATCCTATGAATTTTCCTTGTTTTGTTTCTACTTTTCAGGTTTCTCGAAATCCCATCGATCAATTTCAACTTCAATACTTTTCTGAGGAGAGACGATTTCGATTAGTCGAGAAAGGTAAAATCATAGATGACTCTATTCCACCAGCGCCTAAAGGTAAGCATGGTAAGGGTTCTATGTTACTCGAACTTCAACAAATTCATATGCATGATAATGTTGAGATTGCTGAAGAATTAGTTAGTAGAAGACTTTCCTATCCTGATTTGTCTAAGTATCAATTTTTGATTGGTGATGACTTTGATTGGGATGATGGATTGAAAAGTTTTCCTCATGATATTTCTGATGTTTACAAGTTTGATGATGAAGCCAGATTAAAACAACACAAACAAAATTTGGGATTGTGTGATGAAAAGTTGACATCTAATCTGTTTGCTTGTGTTGATCATGTGAATTATCTAATTTGTGATTCTGAAAATTGCTCCATGTCGTGGTTTAAAAGGTTTGAACATGTTTTGCATAATCATTACTTAAAATTACATCGTTTCCTTTTTATGATACCGATTTTGAAATTGTCATATCAAATTGGAATGGCAAGAGGAAACTTTGTTTTTGACCCCGGTGCATATCATTTTAAATTGTTGTCAAAAGGATTCAAACTATGGGAAGTTGACTTCAAAAATTATAGCTATCAAGTGCCTTGTGACCCAGGTTTGTTACAATCAATGAATTTTTTAATTCATTTTGATAAGGTAAGACCAACTTCTACTTTTGATCCCGGTATTGACACATATGTTCACTTGTTGAATAAGATCTTTAAAAATTCTTTTGAGTTTATGATTTCTAGTGTCACTAACCTATCTCTTTCTTGTGTAGGTGACACTTCAGAATGGTTCCCTCCAAAAGAGGGAGGGCGTGAAAAGAATTCAAAATTTTCTCGAACCATTCGTGATTTTCAAAGTTTTGGAAATGATTCTATTCGGATCATGAACAAAAGGGTTCGAGATCTTGAAAAATTTTTCTCGAGCAAATGGCCCGATTTGAGGACAAATCGCCTTAAAGAGGGAGGGGATGATACGACCACGACCCGGGCACATTTTTCGATCAGCTCCATAAGTATTTCTTGCACACCCATGCGAGCTAAATTAGCTCAATTGCATCTCACTAAGCTTTGTTTAGCTCGTTTCCAGCTCAATGGGATCGTTTTGCTCAAATTGAGTTTATTTTAATTCTTTTGATTTCATTTGCTGAAATAAATTGAATAAGTTAGTTTATTTATTTAATTCAGCTCAAATAAGTGTTAGTAAATTAATATGTTTAAATCTGAACATCTTTAATAATTTTTTTAGTTTAATTGATTGTGTTTTATTTATTACATCTATTTAATATGCTGAATTTATTAATGTTTTTTTATTAGTTTCAGCCGAATTAAAGAGTAGTATTAAATGTGTCTTAAGTTCTTTAAAAGTGATGAATTTATTGTTGTTTTTATTGTCCAGCCAAAATTAATATGTTAATTAACTTGTTTGTTTCATGCATGAGTTAATTATGTATTAAAGGAGGCTGCCGAATGTAATGGGGTTTAATTTATGTCTTGACCGAATTTATTTTGTGTCTGCAGGTAATTAATTCAGCTGGAAACAACTACTTAATGGCAAAGGAGACATGCATTTAAGTTGCTGTTCTACATGCAAGGAACGGCATTTAAAGGGAAGCAAAGACATGAATTAAATGAGCAGCAATAAAGGAGGTGTTGGCCGAATTTAATGTAAAGCATAGACATGCATTTAAGGTGCTGTTGGGCATGCAAGATTTGTCCATTAATGAGCTGCTGAAGCAGGTGCTATTTTCGTGAACAACAAAGGGCTGTTGGTTGGTTTTTCCAAGTAGCCATTCGGCCAACATCATGCTTCGCGTTTCCTCTCTTCAAGGCCGAACTTTACACTACCCAAAGAAGCTTTTAAAGCCATTTTAAAGTATCAAGGCCGAATCGGGACTAGTCCATAAAGTTCTCCATCAATGTCCAGCCGAATCCTCTCATTCTAGAAGTTATTTCTTTTCAGATTTCTAAGCCAAGTGACCTAGGAAACTACAAGGGACGATTAAGGAAGCTTCCAACCAATTTCAACTTAATTAAGCTGAACTAAAACTGTCCATTTATCTACCTTTTGTGACCATTCGGTTTGACATTCAATATTAGCTATAAATAGTTGCTTTGTAATCATTTCGGGTTAGACAATATATTTTTAAAACTTATATGAAATTTGTTTACTTTGTGAGTTTGTTTTCAACTCTCATTGTTCTCCAAGGACTGGTTAGACTTATCAAGTAACCCTTGTGGCGTCAACCCGTTTTTGTATTTCGAACTTATCACTTTGCACCCAAAGTGTGGCGTTCAAGTTATACCGAGGTTCCTATCATCTTTGATAGTGGGTCAAGGTTCCATTTTATTCGTTTTCCATCCATACAACATTTAACCTTTCCTAAGTATTCGTATAAGTCCCGGGTTAACACACTTATATTGTGTTGGTTCAACTTGAATACTTGGTTTTCATTCACCTATCATCCTCAATACATTTCATAACCCCTTTTGAACTAAATTTGAGCCTTTATCTCTTCTTTCTTAACCTATTTCGTCCACCCTCGAGTATTACTCCAATTCACGATCGGGCACATCTACGACTCGACTCTCCTTCCCGAGCCAGGGCGTATCAACTACATTGCACACCATTTCATCTTGATACTTCTCGATGGTAAATGCTACCACAGCTTGCTTTGTGACTTTAAGCTCTCATCCATCATTTAACCATTGCAACTTGTATGGAGTTAGATGTTTGGTTGTGGCCAAACCGGGCTTTTCCACCAGCATGTTGCTAGCTACATTAGTACAACTTCCACCGTCAATAATTAAACTACATACCTTGCCATGAATGTGTCATCGGGTGTGAAAAATGTTCTCCTTTTGTTGATTAGATTCAACACTTTGAACGCTAAGGCTTCGATTCACCACAAGGATTTCTCCTTCAAACGGTAGTTCTACTTCATCTTCTTCATCATCGGATGGTATTTTGGACTCATTTTCATTTTCCTCCTCGGACTCGATTTCACTGTCAGCCCTTACCACCATGATATGTTGATTTGGACATTGGCTTGCTATGTGCCCTCGACCTTGACACTTGAAACATTTAATGTCTCTCGTGCAATTTAGAACTTGCTCATTTTTGTTTCGACTCGACTCACCGATGGGATGATTGGATTTAGTTGCTACAACCGGCTCCTTTATTCGAACAGGGTGTTTGCTCACTCCTTGGCTCCATTTATTAGAAGGATTGGCATAGGTTTGACTAACTCCTTTTCATTTGAGTTGTTTCTCAACTTTAATCACCATATGGACCATGTCCATCACTTCAACATAGTGTTGTAATTCAACTATGTTGGCAATGTCACGGTTTCACACCACAAGGAACCTTGCCATGGTCACTTCTCGATCCTTCTCGATATCAGCTTGGATCATCGCTATCTCCATTTCTTTATAATAATCTTCAACGCTTCTATTACCTTGAGTAAGGTTTTGGAGTCGTTGATATAGATCTCGATGGTAGTACAAAGGGATGAATCTTTTCCGCATGACTGATTTCATTTCAGCCCCAGTAGAAATAGGTCTTTCACCATTTCTCCTTTTACTTGTTATAAGCTAGTCCCACCACACAATTGCATAGTTAGAAAACTCTTTAGCTGCGAGCTTTACCTTTTTACTTTTTAAATAGTTGTGGTAGTAAAAAACAAGCTCGATCTTCTTTTCCCACTCCAAATAAGCTTCAGGATCATTCTTACCTTGAAATGGTGGAATTGTCATCTTGATATTTTTAAGATTGTCATCTGGACAGTCACGATCTCTAGGACCCTGATGTCATTGATGACGTCGTTGTCATACACTTCAAACAGATGAATTATCACTTTCTTGCTCACTCTTTTCATTACGCCCTCGTCTTGCACCTTCCGGAGTTGCCTCGCATTATTCACGTGTCTAAACTCAAAATAATCGATCTTTGATTGGTTTGAGTTTACAATTGAATAACCTCTCCATCTCTCGCATAAGTGCTTTAGTGTCAAATCAGGAACCCCTCCACCCACAACATTGCGAACGAGTCGTAATCATTCTCTGGCCATTTGATTTCTTTCAGAACTTCTAGACATGGAAATTTTTTTTATCACACAACAAACCTCACTTTTCTCTCACAAAGAAAAATTTTCACAATTTTGGCTTTTGTTCTCTCGGATAGTCTCACCACGCTCTATCTTTTTTCCACTCAAGTTTGCCTCTCGAAGTTCTCCATAGACTACTTAGACGAATCAGATCTCGTTTGTGAGTCGGTTGGCAAAAATAATGTTCGGTTATGGGTAGGTAATGATGTTAGGTCAAAAGGTAGGCTAAAAACAAAAAGAAAAAAAAAGGTGACAGTATGGTGATTTGGTTTTAGAAAGAAATAATGAATTTGTTGGGCAGAAAGTACTTTTGAAACACAACTTTTCACTTTTTGCTTTTTTTTAAAGAAAATGTATATTTCAACTTTTGCACTTTTGGGAAAGTATACTTCTCTTTTTTTTCAATTTTTTTCTAAAATGCAATCCTGGGAATACTGAAAATGATGATTCTCACCTCAATTTAACCAGCTCTGATACCAAATGATACGAACTCAGATATGAATGTCATGAGTCGTGTTGTTGCCTGATCATTTATATTGGGTAAGATGAACAGTTTGTAAAAATAAGCTTACAAATGGTTGAAGAATAAGCTAAAAGAAAAGGTCTCAAAAGGTTAGGGAAACAATGATTGGTGGTAGGCTAAAGCTTAAGAGTGAACCAACACAATAGATTCGTGCTGACCCAAAACTTAGAAAGCAATTAGGCTGAAAGGGTGACGGAAAAATGGTAAGTATCATTTAATAGTAAACCTCAACCCGCTATCTACAAATATAGGAACCTCGATATGGTGAACGCCACACTTGGATACAAGTGATAAGTTCTAAAAAAAATAGAATTGACGCCACAAGGGTTTCTTGATAAGCTAACTTAGTCTTTAGAGAACAATGGGAGTTGAACACTCACAAAGTAAGAAGATATCATCAAATTCATCAAAGGTTCCTTTACAAAGACTGATTTCTCCTATTTATAGTACTAGAATATGCTAGATTGATACGATCACGGCTTCCCATAAGTCAAGTCCAAGCCGAGATCCGATGGTGCTACCTCAAGGGCCGATCACAAGGGCTCGTGCAAAACAATTTAAAGAAGCCGTTATAGCTTTAGTTCAGCATGTGTGGGATGATGTCAATGCGAGACCTATCGAACCAGTTAGTGGCCATTTTGGAAATCCATGCCGAACTTTTCTACAAGTTCAGTTCAGCTCACCGAGCTCACCTTCAGTTCAAGTTAGCTCCCATGTAGCTCCACAGCAGCTCATTAGCTCGGAACCAGCTCATTATCAGCTCACGAGTTTAAGCCCAGCTCGAGTTTAGCTCATGAATTAACCATCAGCTCGTGGAGTTCACTTTGAATTCATTTGACTACTATTGACTTTTTAATTAATAAGTTCAATAATTAGTTAATTAATATCCTACATATTAAATTTAGTTCACATTAGTTATATTACGTATGTCTTAAAAGTGTTTATTGATGATAATTAAATTTGTCATAACCGAATTTAATGTTGATATTTGTGTTCACATTAGTTTGAATTAATTCTGTTCACATTTCTTGTAGAAACGCAATGGACATATGGAGATTAAAAGCAAGCATGAATTTTGAAGGTGCATGGACGGTTGGGGGACTTGAATCTCTTGGGTGCATGTTCGGCCAAGTGCATGTATGACCATATTCAATGTCTTTAAGGTTCATGAATGTTTCCATTCATGTATGGTGTGCTATCTCTTCATTCTCCAAGGTGACCATTCGGTCAAAGGACACTCACACATGCATGAAGATAGCTTGGCCAATTAGCTTCCCCATGACTCTCCTTAATTCGTTCACACCTATGTTCACATGGCAAAGACTATTCGGTTCACCTTGTTCACAGTAGAAGACTCTTCAACATTCGGTTTCACACACATGATGGCCCTTGGAGTGTCCATAATTAATTCATACTTTTTGGCCAAACATTGCTTCATTTAACAAGGTTGGCCGAACCTACAAGTGACCATTGGACATCATGCATTCACTTTGAGTTTTCTTAAACATGAAGATTCATTCATTTCCTATTACCATAGCCGAATCTAGACATGCACATTAAGGGTCATTTTTCTAGAATTTTCTTTAATTAATATGTAAGCCTGAAAGGCCAATCGGCTACCTAGACTTAGGCCTATAAATACTTGTTCAATTTTCATGTAAAGGACTTTTGAAACTTATGTTAATGTTATGCTGCCGAAATTGTGAGGCAAACTTTTCTTATATTTCGTTCAAAGATTCGTTTGGCGTTTCTAGCATTCTAGTTGTGTCAACTGTGTTCTTTGTCGTACCTAAACTTATCACTATTCATAGTGTGGCGTTCAACATACCGAGGTTCCTATCTTGTTAGATAGTGGGTCGAGGTTTCCTTTACCAAACTTATAACCGAACTCAAAAAGCCTAATCAACGGATCGATACCATTTCGGTATTGGTTCTTGAAAGTACATTTAGTAGTTCCAAACCCGTTCTCTTCTTTACCTAATCGAACCTAAACCGACCAATTTGTTCATATCCTTTTGTTCCTACCCTTTCATTCCTACCATTCCATTTGTACCCCTCTTTCTACTTTGACCATACCTTCAACTCAACTAAACCTAACGTAACTTCTCGTAGACGATCGGACAATTTACATACGACTCGACTCTTCCCGAGACGGTTCGTATCATAGCTACTATATAGTATCTCGTAGCCTTCTTGTACACATGATTTGCACTCGGCACCATACATGTGACCTAGCTACGCTCCCTCTATTTTATTCGATTTTTTTCCGAATGTTCAACCGGAATCTCTCTCTATTATTTATTTCCATTCTTTCAATAGTCGATTTATACTTCAACATCAGCTAATATATATATAATAGGCTGAAATATAAAAATGTAAATGAAATTAACGTATTATTTACATACAAACTTACCTCGGTGCAAAATATGGGAATTTTGCAATTTAGTCCAAAACTTTCTCCTTTCCCCGTTCGAGGTCGATTCCACGCCTTTCTTGATCTATAACAACATATTTAGCTCATTTAACACTCAAAATATTTATTTTAATCCAAAAATCACATTATACAAAAATTACATTTTTGCCCCCTAACTTTTTACAAAATTACGATTTTGCCCCAAGGCTCAGAAATTTAATTTCAGCCCTTATTCTTATGTTTAATGACCTTCTGATCATTTTTCTCTTCTATGGCTGATACGATCCGTGATACGAAGGCGCGCGGACCAAGATCGAGTTGCCAAGTCACGGGAAACTCCTACGAAAGCTCTAAACGAACAGATCTAAAATCAAACAAAGAACGAGATTAAATCTGGAAAATTAAAATCTGGAATAAGAACCCTAAAAATCAGCAAGATATAATCAAGGAACGAAACACTTATGAAAGAGGTTTCTTGAAACCAAGAACACGAAATTGATTCCCAAGAATGAACTCCCACAAGCCGAATCTGTCAAAGAACACCAAATCAGCAAGCAAATTAGATCGATCAGAATTTCTTGAAACAAATTAGGGTTTATGCGTCAATGAGAAAGAAAGAAATTGAAGGCATAAAACGGCTATTGAGGCTGAGAAAGCGAGGGTGATCTGCTCAATTGACCATGATACGAGTCACAAAAGCCCAAATTCTTGAAGGCGAGGCCCAATAAGCAAATTCCCAGCCCAATCAAGAAATCCATCTATACTTAGTTGAAAATCAGGCCAAATTGTCAAAGTGGCCCAAGTTGTAAAGTTTTATTTTTATTTTTATTTATTTATTTATTTATTTACTTAGTTTAAATTTTTATGTCAATATTCAGTCCAAGAGTCCCAGATAAAATGACCTTTGACCGAATTTCCATATTAAAATAATTAGGAGTTTTTTTATTTTAGTTTCCTAATTAGATTAGGACTAGTTATAAGGCCTATTTAAAGGCATGGCTGTCCACCTTGTTAAACACTTATCATTATTATTAAAATTTCAGATTTGTTGAGAGCAGAATTTTCTTTGAGTTTTCTCCAAGATTTCTCTCTTGAGTTTTCTTTAGAAGTTGTTTTAACAATCTTGTGATTGTGGGAGCCATCTTCAACCTTCTTCTTGCCATTGATATTCTTTGGAGGGGAGATTAGAGCCGTTTGAAGGGAGTTGTGAGATCTTTCGAGATTTCAAGGCTTCTTAGGACTTATCTTTTAATTTCTTACTGTCAATTCTTTCTTTATTTCTGCTTGTGCCGAATCTTTATCTAATTTATTTTCTGTTCTTATTGTGTTTTCAGCCTTTTTCTATCTTAAGGAATTAGCCCAAAAATCCCCAATTTCTAGGGTTCTTGCCGATTCATCCATACTCTTTTTTGGGAGAAATTAGATTGCCGAAATTTTGGGAAAACTATCTGGGTGTTCAATTGGGCAGAATCGCAATCTCTTCTAGGGTTTCAAGATTCCTTATTAACACTTATTTCTATTCTCTATTTGATTCTTTACTGTTTTGGGGATTTTATTTCAGATCTGAAAATTCAAAAATCTAATCTTTTAATTTTCTGTTTCGTTTCAGATCTAATTGTTTAGGGTTTTCGTAGGAGTTTCCCGCGGCTTGGCAACTCGATCTTGGTCCGCGCGCAACCCAGTATCATTTGGTATCAGATTTTGGGCGTTTTGGGTGTTCTTGGTTGATTTCTAAACTGATCTCTATTTTTTAAAGCATAAACAGCAGTTTTACCCAGAAAAATTGTTCAAAAAAAAATTCATTTGAGTGGGTAAACGTTGTCCTATTGATCTAAAATTTTACATACATGTTTTTGATACTGTGATTTAATATAAAAAAATTATTCCCGCAAAAAAAATCAGTCAAAAAAGTCAAAAAAAATAAAAAAATACGAAATTCAATAAAAATTTAAAAAAAGATTCAGAGGGTTGAATTTGGTGCCCAAAATTTCCAGATCGAAAATTCAATATATAAGGACACTCCAGATTTAATTTCGTGATTTTTGGAGATCAGGAACACCTCGAACGAAGTTGTCAAGTTACTCCGCAGTTTTTCGGGTTTTCTGTTTTCAGCAATTTTTATTGATTCTTAGCTGTAAGTTTTCATTTGTTTGCTTTTTATTCTCCTTTTACAATATCTAACACCTTCTTGTTTCTTGTGTTAGTAGGATTTAAACGTGTGCACAATCCTTCCTCGGTGCAACACGAATCACTTGGTGTCTCGTCAGTTTTTGGCATCCTAGTGCAAATTAGGATTCTTTGGTAGTTTGGTTGACACTCTCTAATTGGTTGATATAAACTCTGATAAAGAACTCACGAGATTGAATTCGACCTCATTGAGAATTTGATTTTTCTTTTTGAGTGATTAATGGTGAGGTTTGCTAACTTTTATTTTTGAGTGTTGAGTGTTTATTTTTTACAGTTTTGAAGATGTCTAAAGGTGATAATAATGATGCACTTATGAAAGTCCAACAACAGTTAGACGGACATACTGCTGCAATCACACAAATAAATGCTACACTTCAAGCATTGAATACTACTTTGAATGAGGTACGAGTGAATCAAAAACATCATTATCGAGATCCAATTAAGGAAGATAGGGATAACCAGCCCCATAGGTGCAGCCCTCAACGTGTCCCTAGAATGGATGATGATTTTCATGATCGTGGACAATCATCTTTGGCAAAACCAAAGAGCGAGCAGCAACGAGAACATCTCTTTCATACTCGCTGCCATGTACAAGGTAAGCTTTGTAGAGTTATTATTGATGGTGAAAGTTGCTCAAACATAGCCAGCACGACGATGGTGGAAAAGCTTTGCTTAACCACTACCAAGCATCCACAACCTTATCAACTACAAGGGCTTAGCAACGAAGGCCAATTTAGGGTCACTCAACAAGTGCGCATCGCCTTTTCTATCGGTAAGTATCAAGACGAAGTTGTGTGCGACGTAATGCCTATTCAAGCCTGCCATTTGTTGCTAGGAGAACCATGGCAACTGGATCGAAAAGTCACTCACGATGGTCGTACCAATAGGTATTCTTTCAAGCATCAAGGAAAGAAACTCACCTTAGTGCCGCTCACTCCGGAACAAGTCCATGAGGACCAAATCAAACTGAAAAATTCTGTTAAAATAAGTGAGGAAAAAGAAAAAGAGAATGAAAAAGAGCAAAAAGAGATTGAGAGTGAAAAAGAAATTGAAGAAAGAAGAGAAAATGAATTAGAAAAGAAACAAAGAAAAAGACGTGGAAAGGGTAGTGAGGAATGTTTCCACTAACCAAGATATGAATTTTTCTTGTGTTGCTACTTTTCAGGTTCCCGAAAGATCGAAAGATAACTTTCAACTTCAATACCTCTCAAATGAAAGACGCTTTCATACGATCAACTTAGGTAAAGATGAAATCACACTACATGATCCCGAAGGTAAGCGAGGTAAGGAAATTTTAGAAACCGAGTCCAGTGCAGATTTGAAAATTATTGATAAAACTTTTGGTGACTTAGTTCTTAAAAGATCCCCTCATTTTGATCCGATTAATTGTTACTCTTCGATTGTGGTTGATAAAGCATTACGAAAAGAAGCGTGATTTGTTATTCTCTTGATTTACCTTGTGTAAAATCCTTGAATTTGTCCAAATCTGTTTTGGAGAATAAAGTAACGAAATTTTCCAAATTTGTTTTCAATTTATATTCGTGCCTTAAACAGTTTATGTGGTTGTACATGAAGTTTGAGTTCCATTTGACAAAGGTTAACTCAACAACGGAGATTCGACTACACTATGCCCCGATGAGCGAAGGTTTGTTTTAAATGAAAAAGGTAAAATCGACCCTTATTCTTCTGCTTATCGAGGTAAGATGCTTGAAACCTTTGAAACACTTTTGTACTCCTCGGATAGTGATAAAGATCGTGTTGATGAACACTTAGATCGAAACGTGCTTGACTGTCCTATTTTATTTATTGATGATCTATCTGTTTTGATGGTTGATAAAAAGATTCTTGTTTTTGATAATGCATGTGTGAGTGACTCTATAGACCGTCAATTAATGCATGGTATGATTATGCAACTCTGTGAACCATGTGAATCTTTTCAAATACCTACTTGTGACGATTATGTTTACCATTTGATTTATTACTCGCAATTTATTCATGGTTTGTGGGAACAATGTGAGACGACTGAATGCCTTAAAACATGTCCATCTTTGTTTCAAATATTTGACGAGGTAGTGGTGAGTAAATTAGATTGTTTGCATGGTAATCTGAATCTGTCCATTCACATGCGTTATACCTGTTCTATTATGCTTATGATTGGACTACAAGCTTATTTCCGTTGCTATTTACTATCTCATGGCTATTCTTCTCAGTGGACTCAATTGCCATTAGTCCCGTTCGATAGAGGAAAGTCGAGTTCATTTGATTTTTCAGATTCGAGGACGAATCTTTTTGAGGAAGGGGGAATGATACGAGTCACAAAAGCCCAAATTCTTGAAGGCAAGGCCCAATAAGCAAATTCCCAGCCCAATCAAGAAATCCATCCATACTTAGTTGAAAATCAGGCCAAATTGTCAAAGTGGCCCAAGTTGTAAAGTTTTATTTTTATTTTTATTTATTTATTTATTTATTTACTTAGTTTAAATTTTTATGTCAATATTCAGTCCAAGAGTCCCAGATAAAATGACCTTTGACCGAATTTCCATATTAAAATAATTAGGAGTTTTTTCTATTTTAGTTTTCTAATTAGATTAGGACTAGTTATAAGGCCTATTTAAAGGCATGGCTATCCACCTTGTTAAACACTTATCATTATTATTAAAATTTCAGATTTGTTGAGAGCAGAATTTTCTTTGAGTTTTCTCCAAGATTTCTCTCTTGAGTTTTCTTTAGAAGTTGTTTTAACAATCTTGTGATTGTGGGAGCCATCTTCAACCTTCTTCTTGCCATTGATATTCTTTGGAGGGGAGATTAGAGCCGTTTGAAGGGAGTTGTGAGATCTTTCGAGATTTCAAGGCTTCTTAGGACTTATCTTTTAATTTCTTACTGTCAATTCTTTCTTTATTTCTGCTTGTGCCGAATCTTTATCTAATTTATTTTCTGTTCTTATTGTGTTTTCAGCCTTTTTCTATCTTAAGGAATTAGCCCAAAAATCCCCAATTTCTAGGGTTCTTGCCGATTCATCCATACTCTTTTTTGGGAGAAATTAGATTGCCGAAATTTGGGGAAAACTATCTGGGTGTTCAATTGGGCAGAATCGCAATCTCTTCTAAGGTTTCAAGATTCCTTATTAACACTTATATCTATTCTCTATTTGATTCTTTACTGTTTTGGGGATTTTATTTCAGATCTGAAAATTCAAAAATCTAATCTTTTAATTTTCTGTTTCGTTTCAGATCTAATTGTTTAGGGTTTTCGTAGGAGTTTCCCGTGACTTGGCAACTCGATCTTGGTCCGCGCGTAACCCCGTATCAGACCACCACGAAAGTTTCCCCTAAGTTTCCACAACCAAATTCACCCGAGAAGAATAAGTGTGCATTCGGAAAGAACCCTAGAATTTGGGGATTTAGGGCTGATTGTCGAACTCCAGCAAAAAGTGAAATTGATCAATTCTTTAAGATAAACGAGGGCTGGAAACACAAATAAAACAGCAAATAGATTAGGATTGAGATTCGGCACAAGTAGAATTAAATAAAAGAAATTGAACAGCAAAAATTAAAGGATAAGTCCTAAAGATCCTTGAAATCCCGAAAGATTTCACAAATCTCTTCAAACGGCTCTAATCTCCCCTCCAAAGAATATCGATGGCAAGAAGAAGGTTGAAGATGGCTCCCACAATCAAAAGATTGTTAAAACAACTTCTAAAGAAAACTCAAGAGAGAATTCTTGGAGAAAACCCCAAAGAAAATTCTGCACTCAACAAATCTGAAATTTGATAGAAAAAAATAATAATAAGATATTTTTACAAAGGGTGGCTGGCCAATGCTTATATAGGCCTCCAACAAATCCTAATCTCACAAGTAACTAATAAAAAATTAAACCTAATTAATAAAATAACAAGGTAAATTCGGCCATGCACTTATATGGGCTGTTTTGGGCCGAATTTTACATGTAATGCTCCTAAAGATTAAATAATTAAATTAAACAAGTAAGATGTTTACAAATTGGGCCCTTTGACATTTTGGCCTGATTTTCAACTAAGTATGAAGAAATTTCTTGATTGGGCTGGATTTTGGTTATTGGGCCTCGCCTTCAAGAATTTGTGCTTGTGATCCATCTCCTATCGAAATTGGGTCGTTGACGCTGGTAATGGAGATCCAACGCGCTTTGGCTGCAAGATTCGGTTTCTTGGACCAAGATTTCCAAGATTTAAAATCTTGATTTTCTTGATTCTTGAAATCGCTCCGAACAGCAAAATTGGGCCAAGATTCGATTTCTTGATTTTCTTGAAAACAAGAAAGTGAATCTTGATTTTCTTGATTTGAGCCTATCACCTTCTTAAGTTTGGGTTGGGCCTTTGTGACTCGTATCATTCCCCCCTTCCTCAGAAAGATTCGTCCTCGAATCTAAAAAATCAAATGAACTCGACTTTCCTCGATCGAACGGAACTAATGGCAATTGAGTCCACTGAAAAGAATAGCCATGAAATAGTAAATAGCAACGCAAACAAGCTTGTAGTCCAATTATAAGCATAATAGAACAGGTATAACGCATGTGAATGGGCAGATTCAGATTACCATGCATTAATCGACGGTTTATAGATTCACTCACACATGCATTATCAAAAACAAGAATCTTTTTATCAACCATCAAAATAGATTTATCATCAATAAATAAAATAGGACAGTCAAGCACGTTTCGATCTAAGTGTTCATCAACACGATCTTTGTCGCTATCCGAGGAGTACCAAAGTGTTTCAAAGGTTTCAAGCATCTTACCTTGATAAGCAAAAGAATAAGGGTCGATTTTACCTTTTTCATTTAAAACAAACCTTCGCTCATCGGGGGCATAGTGTAGTCGAATCTCCGTTGTTGAGTTAACCTTTGTCAAATGGAACTTGATACGAGCTCGTTTCGGATGTAAAGACGAGTCGTAATCTTTCCCGATCGAAATTAGGTAGTGTCGGAATTGAATCAAATCAAGTCTTGGTGTTTGAAGTTGGATGGCTTTAGGAACAAAGGAGTTTGATGGGTTGTTGTTTGCTGGGTAATTCGATGAAACAAGATCGAACCCTTATTATCAAATAAGGACCCGGGCTTAAGGTTTCAAAGAAAGAAATGGAAATAGGATAAAAACCGAGACCCTCTATTTAGCAAAATAGGAACCTACGGTATGAAGAACGCCACACCAATGGGTGATAAGTTCGAACAAAGTCAGATTGACGCCACTCGTTGAAGATAAGTCAATTTGAGCTTTGGAGAATAAAGAGAGTGAATTTCTCACTAAAATTATATTTCATTCAGAAATTTGGCAAAAAGTCCTTTTACAAGAAATTCAAGAACTATTTATAGCTTAAGTGACTAGTAGCCGAATAGTCAAGTTCAATACTTAAAAACTAAGTAAACATTGAACTAATTTTGAGCTAAGATCCATGAATGGTCTTGAATCAATGTTCGGCTGAATATAGACCAAGGAAGAGCTTCAACGAACTTGGAAAATTGGCAGCAGCTACATTCGGCCAATGGAGTTTAATAAGGTCAATAATGAAGCAACTCTTGCTAAAAAATTACCATCATTAATTAGCAACTTGAACAGTCATTTGGAAGTGTGAATGGATGGTTTTGAATGACCATAAGGTGTGAACATCATGAACCGAATAGCCACAATGTACCCAGCAATGTGAAGGAAATAAATGGCAGCTTTGGAGAATGGAAAATCATCTCTTTTGGCCGAATGGTCACTTAGAGAACTTCAACAATCAGCACACCATCTTTAATATAGTCCATGCATGTATCATTTGGTGCATTGAACCCAACATGCATGCATCTTCACATCCATTGAATCTTCATGCATGAATCTGCCCAATGAATCTTCAAATTCGGCTGTACCTAAAAACACACATGAACTTAATTAATTTCAATCAAATTAAGCTGAACTAAGTAAATACATAATGTGAACATCCTAATTTAACATTGAAACAATTTAAATATTAATAAAGCATGACACAAATTCGGTTGAACAGATTTAAGACATGTAATAATTTAGACAAACTAAATGAAATCAAGACATCTTTAATGTAACTAAATTAAGACATATTAAACACTTATATTAAATAAAAACATATTAATAAGCTGTAATAAGACTTAATTAAATGCTTATTTAAATGGTTTAAAATCCAGCAGCAATTTAATTAGCCAGAACGAATTTCAACTTCAAAGAAGTTGAAAATATTCAGCTCGTCTTTAAGCTCTTTGCTTTCATTTTCCTCAATCCGTTCCACCAATGCTAAAATAGCAACTTTAAATCGTTTAGCTCTAGCTCGCGTTATTGGACCAATGGGCAGCTTAATAGCTTCTTGTTCGTTCTCCATTTGGTTCGTAGGCAAGCTCACATCAGAACTCAAACGTCATGTACAACCACATAAACTGTTTAAGGCACGAATATAAATTGAAAACAAATTTGGAAAATTTCGTTACCTTATTCTCCAAAACAGATTTGGACAAATTCGAGGATTTTACACAAGGTAAATCAAGAGAATAACAAATCACGCTTCTTTTCGTAATGACTTTATCAACCACAATCGAAGAGTAACAATTAATCGGATCAAAATGAGGGGATCTTTTAAGAACTAAGTCACCAAAAGTTTTATCAATAATTTTCAAATCTGCACTGGACTCGGTTTCTAAAATTTCCTTACCTCGCTTACCTTCGGGATCATGTAGTGTGATTTCATCTTTGCCTAAGTTGATCGTATGAAAGCGTCTTTCATTTGAGAGGTATTGAAGTTGAAAGTTATCTTTCGATCCTTCGGGAACCTGAAAAGTAGCAACACAAGAAAAATTCATATCTTGGTTAGTGAAAACATTCCTCACTAGCCTTTTCTCGTCTTTTTCTTTTGTTTCTTTTTCTAACTCATTTTCTCTTCTTTTTTCAACTTCTTTTTCAATTTTCTTTTCTGTTTCACATTCCTTTTCACTCTCAATCTCTTTTTGCTCTTTTTCATTCTCTTTTTCTTTTTCCTCACTTGTTTTCACAACAGAATTTTTCAGTTTGATTTGGTCCTCATGGACTTGTTCCGGAGTGAGCGGCACTAAGGTGATTTTCCTTCCTTGATACTTGAAAGAATACCTATTGGTACGACCATCGTGAGTGACCTTTCGATCTAGTTGCCATGGTTCTCCTAGCAACAAATGGCAGGCTTGAATAGGTACTACGTCGCACACGACTTCGTCTTGATACTTACCGATAGAAAAGGCGATGCGCACTTGTTGAGTGACCTTAAATTGGCTTTCATTGCTAAGCCCTTTTGTTGATAAGGTCGTGGATGCTTGGTAGTGGTTAAGCAAAGCTTTTCCACCATCGTCGTGCTGGCTACGTTCGAGCAACTTTCACCATCAATAATAACTCTACAAAGCTTACCTTGTACATGGCAGCGAGTATGAAAGAGATGTTCTCGTTGCTGCTCGCTCTTTGGTTTTGCAAAAGAGGGTTGTCCACGATCATGAAGATCATAATCAGTTCTAGGGACACGCCGAGGAGCGTGCCTATGAGCAGGAGGCTGGTTATCCACATCGTCTTTAATTTGATCTCGATATTGAGGTTCTTGATTCAATTGCACCTCATTGATGGTAGCAGTCAAAGCTCGAAGAGCAGCAGCCTGTTCATCCAACTGTTGTTGGAATTTTTTAAATATGTCACTATTATTATCACCTGTAGACATTTTTTTTAAAACCTGCAAAACACTCAACACTCAAAAATAAAAGTTATCAAACCTCACCGTTAATCACTCAAAAAGAAAAAATCAAATTCTCAATTCTTTAGGGCTGATTGTCGAACTCCAGCAAAAAGTGAAATTGATCAATTCTTTAAGATAAACGAGGGCTGGAAACACAAATAAAACAGCAAATAGATTAGGATTGAGATTCGGCACAAGTAGAATTAAATAAAAGAAATTGAACAGCAAAAATTAAAGGATAAGTCCTAAAGATCCTTGAAATCCCGAAAGATTTCACAAATCTCTTCAAACGGCTCTAATCTCCCCTCCAAAGAATATCGATGGCAAGAAGAAGGTTGAAGATGGCTCCCACAATCAAAAGATTGTTAAAACAACTTCTAAAGAAAACTTAAGAGAGAATTCTTGGAGAAAACCCCAAAGAAAATTCTGCACTCAACAAATCTGAAATTTGATAGAAAAAAATAATAATAAGATGTTTTTACAAAGGGTGGCTGGCCAATGCTTATATAGGCCTCCAACAAATCCTAATCTCACAAGTAACTAATAAAAAATTAAACCTAATTAATAAAATAACAAGGTAAATTCGGCCATGCACTTATATGGGCTGTTTTGGGCCGAATTTTACATGTAATGCTCCTAAAGATTAAATAATTAAATTAAACAAGTAAGATGTTTACAAATTGGGTCCTTTGACATTTTGGCCTGATTTTCAACTAAGTATGAAGAAATTTCTTGATTGGGCTGGATTTTGGTTATTGGGCCTCGCCTTCAAGAATTTGGGCTTGTGATCCATCTCCCATCGAAATTGGGTCGTTGACGCTCGTAATGGAGATCCAACGCGCTTTGGCTGCAAGATTTGGTTTCTTGGACCAAGATTTCCAAGATTTGAAATCTTGATTTTCTTGATTCTTGAAATCGCTCCGAACAGCAAAATTGGGCCAAGATTCGATTTCTTGATTTTCTTGAAAACAAGAAAGTGAATCTTGATTTTCTTGATTTGAGCCCATCACCTTCTTAAGCTTGGGTTGGGCCTTTGTGACTCGTATCAATCCGCTTCAGGGTGAGTCAAGTCGTATGTGAGTTTGCCCGATCGTCTACGAAGAAGTAGCATTAGATTTGTTCAAAAGGATGTTTTAACGAAGTTTTTATAGGTTTGGTTATAATGAATCGAAAAGATGGATTGGAATGGAAATGAAAATGATCTCGAAAATAGACACGAACCAATATTAGAAAATATTGACCCAAATGTTTATAAGTTTTCAAGGTGATCGAATGGAGAATATGAGAACCTCGACCCGCTACTTAGCAAAGTAGGAACCTTGGTATGTTTGAACGCCACACTACGAGTAGTGATAAGTTCAGTTTTCAACAAAGAAAATGGATGACACAACTAGAACATTTGGTAGCCAACAAATCTTTGAACGAAAACAGAGAAAAGTTTGCCTCACAAATTTGGCAGAATATCATTCAAAAATGTCCAAAAAGTAGTCCCCAAAAGGCTTGGTTACAAGAATTTATAAGGCTAAAATGAGGTAGCCGAATGGTCACATAGTAAAGTGCTATTAAAGGGCTAATTATAAATCAAAGACTTTTGAAATTCTAGAGTCAATAACTCCTCTCTTTAACTAGCTGAATTAATGTCCTTAAAGGCTTGAAAAATGACTCTTGATTTTCCCTTTGGCTAGTTGAATAGACTCCAGCCACTTTAATGAAATTTGCAATGCATAAATTGTCCATTAAGTAGCAAAAAAATGTTGGGGCATTTGAACAAGCTGCTACCAGATTTTAAAGGACATGAAATGCTGCTTTAAACTCTCTTTTAATGATGCTTAATGCTTCCTTTATAACAGCCCCCTCTTTTGTAACCAAAATAACTTGAAAAGTCTCCTTTATTGAATGCGCAACAGCCTTTGTGAATTGAAAAGTCACCTGCAATAAAACATATGTAACCGTCACATTTATTCAATTATTAAACTTTAAACAAATTAACAACTACGTAAATAAATGAACACACACTTATGCATCATTTATTCCAACAACTAGTTAATTAAAAGAAGTATTTAATGAACTTTAACTCATGCACCAATAAATTAACCTAGTAACTAGATTAATTAAAGAAGCAACTCATTAAATTAAATTCATTAAATAAACTCATTTAATTAAACTAAGATGAGTTGTATTAATGACCAGCAACTCATTTATTAAACTAAGATGAGTTGTATTAATGACCAGCAACTCATTTATTAAACTAAGAGGCTTAAATGCAAGTATTAAAATGCAAACTAAATGCAAAGCTAAAAGAAATAAATAAAAGTTCAATTTAGTTGGAACGGGTTCAAGGAGCGGAAATTGAGCTGAAATTAGTTTGCAAAATGTTGCAAGGACACTTTATTAAGCTGGTCCCAACTCGATCTATTTCTCCAACCAAAGCCTCGCCCCACACTTGATTAACTAAGGCCGAAATGGTCTCCTTGAATTGCTTAGCTCGAGCTCGCGTAATTGGTCCTTGAGGCAGCACCATTGAGTCCTTGCTCGAACTTGATGCACTCCAGGTCGCGATCGTATCAATGGCAACATCAAATTCTCTAACACATAGTTATGAACAATAGGTATTTTTATCGATTATGTCGTTTTGCTCATTTTCGTTAAAAATCGCTTAGAAAAGATCGTTCCCCTAACTTCAAACATTCATATTCTACCATCAAACAACAAAATACATGCCTATCATTCATGGGTAAATTTTTAAACATAAACCCTAATTCGAACTAATGGTAGAAATAAGCAACCCGAGCTACGAGGATTTCAAAAATGTGAAGAACATTAAAAACGGGGCTTGAATTCACTTACTATGAAGCTTGAAAGTTGAAGAAACCCTAGCTATGGAGGAGAGCAATTTTCGACAGCAACTAATGAAGATGATAACCAATTTTGTGTTATTTTTCCCATTTTATTTCATTTAATATACAAATAACCAAAATGCCCTTACTACTAAACTTTAAAAAAAATTCCCTCCATGTCCAACTTTTGTCCATAACTTAAGAATGGGTCAAATTGCTATTTAAGACCTCCTAATTAATATCCCAAAGCAATTTCATACTAAAAACTTCTAAAACACGAGTTTTACAATTTATTCGATTTAGTCCCTATTCTCAACTTAAGCGCGAAATGCACAGAATTTCATCACGAAATTTTCATGAAATCATGAAATCATGTCATAAACCCCAAAATAATTATAAAACGATTATTTCTATCTCAGATTTGTGGTCACAAAACCACTATTCCGATTAGGCCCTAATTCGGGTTGTCACAATTCTCCCCCCTTTAGAGATTTTCGTCCCCGAAAATCTTACTGGTAAAGAGGTTCGGGTACTGTTTCCTCATAGCTTCCTCAAGTTCCCACGTAGCCTCTTCTATCCCATGTCTGTGCCACAATACTTTCACTAAGGCTATACTTTTATTTCTTAACTGTTTAATTTCTCGAGCCAAAATCTTTATTGGTTCCTCCTCATAGGTCATATCCGGTCGAATCTCAATTTCTATTGGAGAAATCACATGTGAAGGATCAGAACGATAACGTCGCAACATTGATACATGAAACACGTTATGAATTCTTTCTAACTCTGCCGGTAAGGCCAACCGATATGCCACTGGTCCAATCCTCTCAGTAATCTTGTACGGCCCAATAAAACGCGGACTCAACTTGCCTTTTCGGCTAAATCTCAGAATCTTTTTCCATGGTGACACCTTCAAGAACACTTTATCACCCACCTGAAATTCAATCTCTTTTCTTTTTAAATCTGCATATGACTTTTGTCGATCTGAAGTAGCTTTCAAGCAATCCCGAATTACTTTTATTTTCTCTTCGGTTTCTTTAACTAGATCAACTCCGTGAATCTGTTTCTCACTAAGTTCGGTCCAATATAAAGGAGTGCGACACTTACGACCATACAAGGCTTCGTACGGTGCCATTTGTATACTTGACTGATAACTGTTATTGTAGGCAAATTCAATCAAAGATAGATATTTCTCCCAACTACCTCCAAATTCTAAGACACAGCATCTAAGCATATCCTCGAGTACCTGGATTACTCTTTCCAACTGACCATCTGTTTGTGGATGAAACGCGGTACTAAAGTTCAATTTTGTACCCAAAGCTTCTTGTAACTTTTTCCAAAATCTCGAGGTAAATTTCGGATCTCTATCTGATATTATAGACATAGGTACTCCATGTAACCTCACAATTTCAGCAATATATAATTCGGCTAATTTGTCAAGTGAGTAATCGGTACGTACTAGTATAAAGTGGGCTGACTTTGCTAATCTATCAACCACTACCCAGACAGCATCCTTCTTTTTAGGAGATAAAGGCAAACCGGTTACAAAATCCATGGTAATCTTGTCCCATTTCCACTCAGGCACCATTACCGGTTGAAGTAATCCTGAAGGCACTTGATGTTCAGCTTTTACTTGTTGACAGATCAAACACTTGGTTACAAATTCAGAAATGTCCCTTTTCATACCTGGCCACCAATACAACTTCTTTAAATCATTATACATTTTTGTGCTACCAGGGTGAACTGATAAACAGCCACTATGCGCCTCATGTAATATTTTCTAAATCAATTCATCGTTTTTCGGTACACGTATCCTGTCTCGAAACATCAAACAGTCATCTGGTCCAACTCGAAAATCTGAGTCGTAACCTGATTCGCATTGAGTTCTCTTGGTTCGCAACTCACTATCATTCTTTTGAGCATCACAAATCAACTGGAGAAATAACGGTTTAACCCTCATCTCTGCTAAGATTGACCTATCATCAGACAATGCTAACCCTGTATTCATGGCTCTCAAAGTAAAAAGAAATTTCCTGCTCAAGGCGTCAGCAAACACATTTGCTTTTCCCGGATGATAATCAATCACTAGATCATAATCCTTTAATAATTCAAGCCATCTCCTCTGTCGCAGATTCAAATCCTTTTGATTCATCAAATACTTCAAACTTTTGTGATCAGTAAAAATTCGACATTTTTCACCATACAAATAATGTCGCCAAATCTTCAAGGAAAAGACAATAGCGGCCAATTCCAAATCATGTGTAGGATAATTCTTCTCATGCGGTTTTAACTGTCTCGAAGCATAAACTACCACTTTACCCTCTTGCATCAACACATATCCAAGGCCTGTCAATGATGCATCACTATAAATTACGAACTCCTTTTCTGGCTCGGGCTATACTAAAATTGGTGCTTCAGTCAATCGTGCTTTCAACTTTTTAAAACTCTACTGACATTTATCAGTCCATTCAAACTTAACATTCTTCTGCAATAACTTAATCATAGGAGAGGCAATCATCGAAAATCCCTCAACAAAACGTCTATAATACCCGGCTAAGCCTAAAAAGCTTCTAACCTCGATACATTCTTGGGCGGTTTCCAATCAACGATCGCAGAAATCTTGCTTGGATCCACCTGAATACCATCACCTGAGACTATATGTCCTAAAAATCTGACTTCACGAAGCCAGAACTCACTTTTACTGAACTTAGCAAACAGTTTCTTTTCTCTCAAGATCTGTAATATGGTTCTCAAGTGTTCGGCATGTTCAGACTCATCCCGAGAATAAATTAGAATGTCATCTATAAACACTAATACAAACTTATCCAAATATGGCTGAAAGATCCGATTCATTAAGTCCATAAATATAGCTGGAGCATTTGTTAAGCCGAAAGGCATCACAAGAAACTCATAATGTCCATACCTTGTCCTAAAGGCAGTTTTCGGCACATCCGACTCCTTAACTCTCAACTGGTAGTAACCAGACCTCAAATCGATCTTTGAAAACACTGTGGCCCCCTTTAACTGATTGAATAAATCATCAATCCTCGGCAATGGTGATGTGAGCTTGCCTACGAACCAAATGGAGAACGAACAAGAAGCCATTAAGCTGCCCATTGGTCCAATAACGCGAGCTAGAGCTAGACGATTCAAAGATGCTATTTTAGCAATGGTGGAATGGGTTGAGGAAAATGATAGCAAGGAGTTTAAAAACGAGCTGAACATATTCAACTTCTTTGAAGCTGAATTTCGTTCTAGCTAATTAATTTGCTGCTAGAATTTTAGACCATTTAAATAAGCATTTAAATAAGTTTCATTACAGCTTTTAAATATGTCTTAATTTATTACAAGTGTTTAATATGTTGATTTGGTTGAATTAAAGGTGTCTAGATGTCATTTAATTTGTTTGAATATATTACATGAATTAACTATGTTCAGCCGAATTAATGTGTCTTGTTTAGTACATATTTAATTCGGCTTAATGTTAATTAGTATGTTCATATTATGTTTTAAATTAATTCAGCTGAATTGAGTTAAATTAATGAGGTTCACTTGTTTTATTTAGGTTCAGCCGAATGTGGAAGATGCATGGGAAAGGTTGGCCGAATGTGGTGTGCAAGATGCATGCATGTTGGATTCAATGCACCTAATGATACATGCATGAACTACATTAAAAATGGTGTGCTGATTATTGAAGTTCTCTAAGTGACCATTCGGCTAAAGAGATAGTTTTTCAAGCTGCCATTATTTCCTTCACATTGCTGGATACATTTTGGCCATTCGGTTCTTGGTGTTCACATTTTAAGGCTCTTCAAAACCGTCCATTCACACCTAATGTGGCTGTTCAAGTGCCCTCTTTATTATTGATAATTTTTCAGCAAGAGTTGCCTATTGAATGATCGTTTAAGCTCATCAGCTGAATGTAGCTGCTACATGCATTCCCAAGATTCATTTGCTTAATATGGAAGCTTCATGTATGATCACCATTCAGCCGAACCTACATTGGCCATTTTTGTTCAATTTTTGCTTAGAAACTAAGTCTAGAATATGTCCATTCGGCTACTAGGCATTAGGCTATAAATAGTTACTCATTTTCTTGTAAAAGGACTTTTGACAAATTTCTGAAAGAAATATCATTTTAGTGAGGCAATTCACTCTCTTTATTCTCCAAAGCTCTAATTGACTTATCTTCAACAAGTGGCGTCAATCTGACTTTGTTTCGAACTTATCACCATTGGTGTGGCGTTCTTCATACCGTAGGTTCCTATTTTGCTAAATAGAGGGTCTCGGTTTTATCCCAAATCCTTTCTTTCTTTGAAACCTTAAGCCCCGGGTCCTTATTTGCTAATAAGGGTTCGACTTGTTTTCATTGAAATATCCAGCAAACAACACTCCATCAACTCCCTTGTTTCCCAAAGCCATTTAATTTTAAACACCAAGACTTGAATTTATTTCAAGGCCGACACTACCTAATTTCGATCGGGAAATATTACGACTTGTTATTTCATACGAAACGAGCTCGTATCAGTTGGTATCAGAGCTGGTTAATTTAGGTACGTAAATTGTAGATTCAAAAAAAAATCGAAAAAAAATTGAAAAAAAAAATTGAAAAAAAAATTGCATACGGTCTAGGTGCGGACGAAAAGAACGTGAAAGATCCGTAAAAAAAAGTCTGGAGACACTTCAACAAAATTTTTTCTAAAATCACATTCTACACTCCTTTATACCCATTTTAGTGAATTTTCACGCTATTAAAAAAAATTCCCAATTAGTGAATCCATTTTATACGCCACATCTTAAGCCTTTCTTTCTTTCGAGCCTACCCTAAACCATACGACTTTCCCTTGCAAACCCCTAGAAGCCGACCCACAAGTGTGGATAAATCTAAGTAGCTTTTTGGAATATCGAGAGTTGGATTTGAGAGGTAAAAGGCAAGAGAGTACATCAAGATAAAAGCCGAAAATAGAGTGAAACACGAGAGGAGTGAAATCTTTTCTTGTGAGTGAATTGTGAGGTTTTTTTTTTGGTGAGGATATTTTCTTAATTTTAATCATCATGTCAAGGAGCCCGAACGACGAGCAACAAGTGGAGGAGCCTCGAATGCCGCTGGTGGAGGAGTTAATCTTCAACCAAGGAGAAACGTTCCCGGAGGCGGAGTGCCCAATCTACAAGTTCAAGCAATCGTGCGAGAAATTTCTCGTTTGTTCGAACCTCAATTTGATTCCCTTTATGAACGAATGGAACAAATGGAGGAACGAAGCCAACGTGCGAACACCCCTCCTATTCCGAGAAGAGAGCGAGAACGTCCATGGCAACATGCAAATGATCTATATGAAGCAAGTGACATTGAAAGTGATCGAGCTTCGCGACAAAGTGCAAGGCGACAAGGCCAATGAGCACGGGGACCAAGAGATCGAGAGAGGACCGATGATGATTTAAAAAACATTAAAATGGCGATTCCTGCTTTTCAAGGAAGGTCGGATCCCGAGGCCTATCTTGAATGGGAGAAGAAGGTGGAGTTAGTTTTCAAGTGCCACAATTACTCGGAAAGCAAGAAGGTAAAGTTAGCTGCTATAGAATTCTCCGAATACGCCATAATATGGTGGGATCAACTCACGATGAGCCGAAGACGCAATGGCGAACGTCCCGTGTCTACATGGGCGGAAATGAAAGCCATAATGAGAAAGCGATTCTGATACGAGTCACAAAAGCCCAAATTCTTGAAGGCGAGGCCCAATAAGCAAATTCCCAGCCCAATCAAGAAATCCATCCATACTTAGTTGAAAATCAGGCCAAATTGTCAAAGTGGCCCAAGTTGTAAAGTTTTATTTTATTTTTATTTATTTATTTATTTATTTACTTAGTTTAAATTTTTATGTCAATATTCAGTCCAAGAGTCCCAGATAAAATGACCTTTGACCGAATTTCCATATTAAAATAATTAGGAGTTTTTTTATTTTAGTTTTCTAATTAGATTAGGACTAGTTATAAGGCCTATTTAAAGGCATGGCTGTCCACCTTGTAAAACACTTATCATTATTATTAAAATTTCAGATTTGTTGAGAGCAGAATTTTCTTTGAGTTTTCTCCAAGATTTTTCTCTTGAGTTTTATTTAGAAGTTGTTTTAACAATCTTGTGATTGTGGGAGCCATCTTCAACCTTCTTCTTGCCATTGATATTCTTTGGAGGGAGATTAGAGCCGTTTGAAGGGAGTTGTGAGATCTTTCGAGATTTCAAGGCTTCTTAGGACTTATCTTTTAATTTCTTACTGTCAATTCTTTCTTTATTTCTACTTGTGCTGAATCATTATCTAATCTATTTTCTGTTCTTATTGTGTTTTCAGCCTTTTTCTATCTTAAGGAATCAGCCCAAAAATCCCCAATTTCTAGGGTTTTTCCATACTCTTTTTGGGTGAAATTAGATTGTCGAAATTTGGGAAAAACTATCTTGGTGTTCAATTGGGCAGAATCACAATCTCCTTGAGGGTTTCAAGAACCCTAACACTTATTTCTATTCTCAATTTGATTCTTTGCTGATTTGGGGATTTTATTTCAGATCTGGAAATTCAAAGTTCTAATCTTTTAATTTTTCTGTTTCGTTTCGGATCTGATTGTTTAGGGTTTTCGTAGGAGTTCCCGTGACTTGGCAACTCGATCTTGGTCCGCGCGCAACCCCGTATCATTTAGTATCAGATTTTGGGCGTTTTGGGTGTTCTTGGTTGATTTCTAAACTGATCTCTATTTTTAAAGCATAAACAGCAGTTTTACCCAGAAAAATTGTTCAAACAAAATTCATTTGAGTGGGTAAACGTTGTCCTATTGATCTGAAATTTTACATACATATTTTGGCACTGTGATTGAATATAAAAAAATTATTCCCGCAAAAAATCAGTCAAAAAAGTCAAAAAATCAAAAATACGAAATTCAATAAAAATTTAAAAAAAGATTCAGCGGGTTGAATTTGGTGCCCAAAATTTCCAGATCGAAAATTCAATATATAAGGACACTCCATATTTAATTTCGTGATTTTTGGAGATCGGGAACACCTCGAACGAAGTTGTCAAGTTACTCCGCAGTTTTTCGGGTTTTCTGTTTTCAGCAATTTTTATTGATTCTTAGCTGTAGGTTTTCATTTGTTTGCTTTTTATTCTCCTTTTACAATATCTAACACCTTCTTGTTTCTTGTGTTAGTAGGATTTAAACGTGTGCACAATCCTTCCTCGGTGCAACACGAATCACTTGGTGTCTCGTCAGTTTTTGGCATCCTAGTGCAAATTAGGATTCTTTGGTAGTTTGGTTCACACTCTCTAATTGGTTGATATAAACTCTGATAAAGAACTCACAAGATTGAATTCGACCTCATTGAGAATTTGATTTTTCTTTTTGAGTGATTAATGGTGAGGTTTGCTAACTTTTATTTTTGAGTGTTGAGTGTTTATTTTTTACAGTTTTGAAGATGTCTAAAGGTGATAATAATGATGCACTTATGAAAGTCCAACAACAGTTAGACGGACATATTGCTGCAATCACACAAATAAATGCTACACTTCAAGCATTGAATACTACTTTGAATGAGGTACGAGTGAATCAAAAACATCAATATCGAGATGCAATTAAGGAAGATAGGGATAACCAGCCCCATAGGTGCAGCCCTCAACGTGTCCCTAGAATGGATGATGATTTTCATGATCGTGGACAATCATCTTTGGCAAAACCAAAGAGCGAGCAGCAACGAGAACATCTCTTTCATACTCGCTGCCATGTACAAGGTAAGCTTTGTAGAGTTATTATTGATGGTGAAAGTTGCTCAAACATAGCCAGCACGACGATGGTGGAAAAGCTTTGCTTAACCACTACCAAGCATCCACAACCTTATCAACTACAAGGGCTTAGCAACGAAGGCCAATTTAGGGTCACTCAACAAGTGCGCATCGCCTTTTCTATCGGTAAGTATCAAGACGAAGTTGTGTGCGACGTAATGCCTATTCAAGCCTGCCATTTGTTGCTAGGAGAACCATGGCAACTGGATCGAAAAGTCACTCACGATGGTCGTACCAATAGGTATTCTTTCAAGCATCAAGGAAAGAAACTCACCTTAGTGCCGCTCACTCCGGAACAAGTCCATGAGGACCAAATCAAACTGAAAAATTCTGTTAAAACAAGTGAGGAAAAAGAAAAAGAGAATGAAAAAGAGCAAAAAGAGATTGAGAGTGAAAAAGAAATTGAAGAAAGAAGAGAAAATGAATTAGAAAAAGAAACAAAAGAAAAAGACGTGGAAAGGGTAGTGAGGAATGTTTCCACTAACCAAGATATGAATTTTTCTTGTGTTGCTACTTTTCAGGTTCCCGAAAGATCGAAAGATAACTTTCAACTTCAATACCTCTCAAATGAAAGACGCTTTCATACGATCAACTTAGGCAAAGATGAAATCACACTACATGATCCCGAAGGTAAGCGAGGTAAGGAAATTTTAGAAACCGAGTCCAGTGCAGATTTGAAAATTATTGATAAAACTTTTGGTGACTTAGTTCTTAAAAGATCCCCTCATTTTGATTCGATTAATTGTTACTCTTCGATTGTGGTTGATAAAGTCATTACGAAAAGAAGCGTGATTTGTTATTCTCTTGATTTACCTTGTGTAAAATCCTTGAATTTGTCCAAATCTGTTTTGGAGAATAAAGTAACGAAATTTTCCAAATTTGTTTTCAATTTATATTCGTGCCTTAAACAGTTTATGTGGTTGTACATGAAGTTTGAGTTCCATTTGACAAAGGTTAACTCAACAACGGAGATTCGACTACTAATACGACCTCGGTTTAGTAGTTGAACCCGAGTCGTTTAGTTCCCGATCGTAAACGAAGAAGTATATTAGACCAGAAGAAGATAGAATATATTTGAGTTCAAAGAAGTAAAGTAAGTCCGTGCAAAGTTGGATATGGATTTGGTTTAAGTCGAAATGGTATGACTAGAATGGTCGAGTTCGGTTTAGGATTAATTAAGAAATGGTATTTGGTTTTGGTACGTTTTGGTATTTGGGAATTGGTACGAAATGGTAAGGGATTTGGTACGAAATGGTAATGGTTCAAAAAGGTCAAGAGTGAACCAACACTAAAGAAAAGTGTCGACCCGAAACTTATAGGACCAAATTGAGTTGGAAATGGTTGATAAGGACCTTGACCCGATACTTAGTAAAGTATGAACCAAAGGTATCAAAGGTGAATGCCACACTCGGGTTTAGGGAGTGATAAGTTCGAAAGAAAGACTCGGAAAGACGCCACTAGAAGCTAGATAAGTCTTACGGGTCCTGAACGAAATTTGAGAGAAAATGCCTCACAAATTTAGCAGCAATTCGTTACTTAAAAATGTCAAAAAGTTCTTTACAAAGTAAAATTTCAACTATTTATAAGCAACACCTAAGCTAGCCGAATGGTCACTTACATTCCTTAAAAATTAAGCAAATGAATCACTTAAATGAACTAGCTAGATTCGGCTGAACATGGAGCTCCATTAGACACCTTCTAGATGAAGCATTAGACTTGGAAAAACTTGGATGATGCATGGATAGCTAGGTTCGGCCAATGGGCATAAATTAGCTCATTTATGTTGCAACTTTTGGCTAAAAAGTGACCAGCAATTAAGAGGGTAATGAGCAGCCAATTCAAGTGTGAAAGCTCAACATTGAAGAGTCATGGAGTGTGAACACATGGAACCGAAAAGCCAATATGCATCCAGCAAATGTGAAAGGATTAATTGACAGCTTTGGAGTTGGAAACATTAGCTCTCTTGACTGAATAGTCACCTAGGAATGCCAAATTCAGCTCACCAATTTGATGCATGTATCTCCAGGTTCATTGAATCTATTGTGCATGCACCAAGCTTAAATGCTCCATCCACATTCGGCCAACCTACATAAAACATGAATGAGCTCAAATTGATGTAATATTGGCTGAACATAATTAAAATAAAACTTTGACAAGTTAAACACATTAATTCGGCACTAAAAATCTGCACATATAATTTAGTTTGGACAAAACACATTAAAACATGTAATAAAATTTGACTCATTAAAAATGCATAAAACATTTTAATAAGCTGTAAAAATTAAGACAAACTAATGACATGTAAAAATAACTCAATTAAGATGCAAAATTAAATTTCTCCAGATTTTAAATTATGCAAACAACTAAAATTAATTGAGCTGTAATAAACTAATTAAATTGACTCAAAATAATTATTCAGCTACTAAATTAATGTCCAATTGATATTGAGCTGAATCGTAAGTATTTGAGCTGAAATTGAGCTGATTCGAGCTCATTGAGCTTGAAAGGAGTTGGAAACGAGCTAAATGAAGCTCCACAAAATAAGATTGAGCTACGTCCAGCTTGCAAACACGATGAGCCTCGCTTGTAGGCTGAAACAATAGCCGTTCCCGGGGGCGGGTCGTATCAACTACACTATGCCCCCGATGAGCGAAGGTTTGTTTTAAATGAAAAAGGTAAAATCGACCCTTATTCTTCTGCTTATCGAGGTAAGATGCTTGAAACCTTTGAAACACTTTTGTACTCCTCGGATAGTGATAAAGATCGTGTTGATGAACACTTAGATCGAAACGTGCTTGACTGTCCTATTTTATTTATTGATGATCTATCTGTTTTGATGGTTGATAAAAAGATTCTTGTTTTTGATAATGCATGTGTGAGTGAATCTATAGACCGTCGATTAATGCATGGTATGATTATGCAACTCTGTGAACCATGTGAATCTTTTCAAATACCTACTTGTGACGATTATTTTTACCATTTGATTTATTACTCGCAATTTATTCATGGTTTGTGGGAACAATGTGAGATGACTGAATGCCTTAAAACATGTCCATCTTTGTTTCAAATATTTGACGAGGCAGTGGTGAGTAAATTAGATTGTTTGCATGGTAATCTGAATCTGTCCATTCACATGCGTTATACCTGTTCTATTATGCTTATGATTGGACTACAAGCTTATTTCCGTTGCTATTTACTATCTCATGGCTATTCTTCTCAGTGGACTCAATTGCCATTAGTCCCGTTCGATAGAGGAAAGTCGAGTTCATTTGATTTTTCAGATTCGAGGACGAATCTTTTTGAGGAAGGGGGGAATGATACGAGTCACAAAAGCCCAAATTCTATGGGGTAAGAATGGCCGAAACCCCTTGGTCTGATATCTCCATGGATTTCGTGCTAGGTTTATCTAGGAGTAAGAATGGCCGAGATTCAATATTTGTGGTTGTAGATAGGTTCTCAAAAATGGCCCATTTTATAGCATGTCATAAAACTGATGATGCCGTTAATATTGCTAACTTATTTTCAAAGAGGTGGTCAGGTTGCATGGCATGCCTAGAACGATCGTGTCCGACCGAGACGCAAAATTCCTTAGCCATTTTTGGAGGACACTATGGGGGCGTCTTGGAATGAAGTTGCTGTTTTCAACCACTTGCCATCCGTAAACGGACGGCCAAACCGAAGTGGTCAACCGGATTCTGTCTACATTGCTTCGAGCTATTATTCGGAAGAATGTGAAGGCTTGGGAAGAATGCTTACTACATGTGGAGTTTGCGTATAATCGAGCTGTTCATTCAGCTACCAAATTTTCTCCTTTTGAAATTGTCTATGGTTTCAATCCATTAACTCCACTTGATTTATTGCCATTGCCTTCTAATCAACTTGTTCATGTAGATGGGAAGCACAAAGCTGATTTCGTCAAGCAATTGCACCAACGAGTTCGAGACAATATTGAGGCCAAGACCAAGAACTATGAGCAACATGCTAACAAAGGTCATAAGCGAGTTGTGTTCGAATCGGGAGATTGGGTTTGGTTGCATATGCGCAAGGAGAGATTTCCTATGCAAAGGCGATCCAAACTTCTTCCGAGAGGGGATGGACCGTTTCAAGTCCTTGAGCGAATTAACGATAACTCCTATAAATTGGACTTGCCTGGTGAATATAATGTTAGCGCGACTTTTAACATTTCTGATTTGTCTCCGTTTGATGCAGATTCTGATTCGAGGGCAAATCGTTCTGAAGAGGAGGGGAATGATGTGAGCTTGCCTACGAACCAAATGGAGAACGAACAAGAAGCCATTAAGCTGCCCATTGGTCCAATAACGCGAGCTAGAGCTAGACGATTCAAAGATGCTATTTTAGCAATGGTGGAACGGGTTGAGGAAAATGATAGCAAGGAGTTTAAAAATGAGCTGAACATATTCAACTTCTTTGAAGCTAAATTTCGTTCTAGCTAATTAATTTGCTGCTGGAATTTTAGACCATTTAAATAAGCATTTAAATAAGTTTCATTACAGCTTTTAAATATGTCTTAATTTATTACAAGTGTTTAATATGTTGATTTGGTTGAATTAAAGGTGTCTAGATGTCATTTAATTTGTTTGAATATATTACATGAATTAACTATGTTCAGCCGAATTAATGTGTCTTGTTTAGTACATATTTAATTCGGCTTAATGTTAATTAGTATGTTCATATTATGTTTTCAATTAATTCAGCTGAATTGAGTTAAATTAATGAGGTTCATTTGTTTTATTTAGGTTCAGCCGAATGTGGAAGATGCATCGGAAAGGTTGGCTGAATGTGGTGTGCAAGATGCATGCATGTTGGATTCAATGCACCTAATGATACATGCATGAACTACATTAAAAATGGTGTGCTGATTATTGAAGTTCTCTAAGTGACCATTCGGCTAAAGAGATAGTTTTTCAAGCTGCCATTATTTCCTTCACATTGCTGGATACATTTTGGCCATTCGGTTCTTGGTGTTCACATTTTAAGGCTCTTCAAAACCGTCCATTCACACCTAATGTGGCTGTTCAAGTGCCCTCTTTATTATTGATAATTTTTCAGCAAGAGTTGCCTATTGAATGATCATTTAAGCTCATCAGCTGAATGTAGCTGCTACATGCATTCCCAAGATTCATTTGCTTAATATGGAAGCTTCATGTATGGTCACCATTCAGCCGAACCTACATTGGCCATTTTTGTTCAATGTTTTCTTAGAAACTAAGTCTAGAATATGTCCATTCGGCTACTAGGCATTAGGCTATAAATAGTTACTCATTTTCTTGTAAAAGGACTTTTGACAAATTTCTGAAAGAAATATCATTTTAGTGAGGCAATTCACTCTCTTTATTCTCCAAAGCTCTAATTGACTTATCTTCAACAAGTGGCGTCAATCTGACTTTGTTTCTAACTTATCACCATTGGTGTGGCGTTCTTCATACCGTAGGTTCCTATTTTGCTAAATAGAGGGTCTCGGTTTTATCCCAAATCCTTTCTTTCTTTGAAACCTTAAGCCCCGGGTCCTTATTTGCTAATAAGGGTTCGACTTGTTTTCATTGAAATATCCAGCAAACAACACTCCATCAACTCCCTTGTTTCCCAAAGCCATTTAGTTTTAAACACCAAGACTTGAATTTATTTCAAGGCCGACACTACCTAATTTCGATCGGGAAATATTACGACTCGTTATTTCATACGAAACGAGCTCGTATCAAATGGGTACTTGTTCTTTATAGTCACCTTATTAAGCTGACGGTAACCAATGCAAAGTCTCATTGAACCATCCTTCTTCTTTACGAACAATACAGGAGCACCCCAGGGAGAGAAACTCGGTCTCACAAATCCCTTGTCTGTTAACTCCTGCAACTGAGCCTTCAATTCTTTTAATTCAGTCGGAGCCATTCTATATGGAGCAATCAAGATCGGTGCAGTACCCGGCAACAAATCAATGGCAAACTCTATGATACGATCGCGACCTGGAGTGCATCAAGTTCGAGCAAGGACTCAATGGTGCTGCCTCAAGGACCAATTACGCGAGCTCGAGCTAAGCAATTCAAGGAGGCCATTTCGACCTTAGTTAATCAAGTGTGGGGCGAGGCTTTGGTTGGAGAAATAGATCGAGTTGGGACTAGCTTAATAAAGTGTCCTTGCAACATTTTGCAAACTAATTTCAGCTCAATTTTCGCTCCTTGAACCCGTTCCAACTAAATTGATCTTTTATTTATTTCTTTTAGCTTTGCATTTAGTTTGCATTTTTAATACTTGCATTTAAGCCTCTTAGTTTAATAAATGAGTTGCTGGTCATTAATACAACTCATCTTAGTTTAATTAAATGAGTTTATTTGATGAATTTAATTTAATGAGTTGCTTCTTTAATTAAACTAGTTAATTTCTTTCTTGTAAGCCTGCCCAGTTGTAAATCACATAATCCCTTGTTACCCATTTGAAACCGACCACCTAGACTAAGGTTAAGCCTTGGCGAATCTGCTTACGAAATCACGAGAAAGGTAAAGAGAGGTAAAAGGCACGAGTGTTGTGAGAGCATTAGAGTGTTGAAAAAGCCGATCTTGAGTGCAAACACGAGTGTGAGTGCCATTCAAATTTTATTGTGAGTGACTAGTGAGGTTTGTGGTAAGGTATTCATTTTCTGTTTTGTTTTATTCATTTTTCTTTTCATCTATTAATCATGTCTCGAGAAGAGTTTTCAGCCTTTGAATTTCAATATTTGTTGAAAGAGATGGAGTGCATGCTCGATCAAAAAATCAAGCCTGTCCAAGAAAAGCTAGACCATCGAGCAAGAGTTCAACGAAAGCAAATTGTTCCAAGTCAGAAAAAGGAGTCAAGAACATCACGGAGACACACATCTGATGACTACTCGAGAAGAGATTTCTATCATGATACCTATTCGACAAGAAATTCGAGTAGAAAGAAAGAAAGCTTCGAGTCTAAGGTATTTCGAGATAACGAATGAGGGAGCCCAAGTAACTCTTCGTATGCATCCATGAAGACTCATTCTCGAAGAATTGATCGTGAACTCTATCTAAATGATTTCACATCTTTCGAACAAAATACTTATCATGCTGATTCACTTGTATTATCTTCAAGTTGTAAAGAAAAAATGAGAGAAAAAGAAATGAAAGAGAGGCAAGAGGCGAGTAAGAGAGAAAATGAGAGATTCTTGAAAGAGATTGAGAAAGTCATTGAAAAAGCCGTTGAAAAAGAAAAAGAACAGAAAGAGATCAAAAGAAAAGAGAGGCAAGAAAAGATTATGAGAGAAAATGAGAGAATCTTGAATGAAATCGAGAAAAGAAACAAAGAAATGAAAGAAAAAGAAAAAGAGATTGAGAGTGAAAAAGAAAATGAGATTGAAAAAGAGAATGAAAAAGAGTTTGAGAGAGAGAAAGAATGTGAACAAGAAAAAAGAGTGGAAAAAGAAATTGAGATAAAAGAAACGAGTGATTCAGAAGAAATAGAATCGAGTGAAAACGATGTTAGTGAGCAAGCGAGGATTCTTTCTACTAACACTTCTGCTCAATCTTTTTGTGATCTTTCTTTTCAGGTTCCTAAAAGTCCGTGCGACCAAATCCAACTCCAATACCTTCAAAATGAGAGGCGTTTTCAGTTGTTTGAAAAAGGTAAGTTCGTGGACGACCGCCACCCATTGGAAATCGAAGGTAAGGAAGGTAAGGAATCTTTGTTTATCGAGTCAAGGCCGCCTAATTTAAAAATTACTCATAAAGGTTTTGATGGCATAACTTTTGAAAAATTTCCATCTTTTGATTTGGCTAATTGTTGTTCATATATTAATGTTAACGATGTTGATTCAAAAGATGCCATGAAGATTCCGTCTTATGACATATTTTATAACGACAATTCTGTTGATTCTGTTGGATTGGTTCATCCTGTGCAAATTGTGAATGTGTGTGATAGTAGTTTTTCACGTTTTGATCTGTTTGATTATAAAAATTCTTTGAATTCATCTTTCTGTTTAAACGTGCCTATTCAAATGATTTGTGATGGATTTGAATTTTTGAAAGGTCGTATGATCACAACTTCTTTGCTCGATATATGCGTTAAAAGTTTTTTGCATGAAATAATTGATCTGTTTGACTTTGTTCTTCGAGGTAAATCTCTGAAATTTTGTGCGAAATTTCCATGCTTTGATCTATCTGTTCGAGTAGAAATTACGATGCAAGATTGTTCGAGTATTTGCATGTTTAAGTTTCCTTTGATTTACTTCCATGATAACATGTTGCATCGTTTCTTTGGTGATAAAATGAATATGCTTGGTTGTGCCAATTTTTCAAGTCTAATTGAACGAGTGAAATTTGAATCATGCGATGAGTTGATTATATTTTCCTTATTTAACATGTTGCTTGCTAAATCAAATGACCAAGTTCGTGTGTTCAAGCCTGGTATTTTCTACATGAATTCATTTTATGGAAACATTAAGCACTTTGCATCATTTGCATTCAAATTATGTTTGCTTGATGTTCGAACTTTTGATAAGAAGGTGAAATTCAATGATTTGGGTTTCAATTTTGATTCGTTTACTAATTACCTTGTTTGGCCACATCTAAAATTTTCGTTCCATTTTGAGAAGGTAAGATCGACTTATTGATACGACCCGCCCCCGGGAACGGCTATTGTTTCAGCCTACAAGCGAGGCTCGTCATTTTTACAAGCTGGACGTAGCTCAATTTTATTTTTGTGGAGCTTCATTTAGCTCATTTCCAGCTCCTTCAAGTTCAATGAGCTCGAACCAGCTCAAAATTAGCTCAAAATAACTTAGTCAATAATATAGTAGCTGAAATAATTAATTGAGTTAGTTAAATTAGTTATTTACAAGCTTAATTAATTTTCGTTATTAAATTGGTCTTAAATCTGGTCAAATTTAATTATGCATGATATTTTAGTTATTATGACATGTTATTAATTTTGTCTTAATTTATACAGCTTATAAATATGTTTTTAAGCTTGTTTTTAATATGTTAACTTTATTACTTGTTTTAATTATATGTCCTAAGGCTGCCAAATTTAATGTGCAGCATTTTAGTGTTAATTTAATGTGTCTAAACATGAATTTGAATTATTTGATGAATGTTGCTGCAGGTACATCATCCATGAACGTTTTTGGAGCATGTAAGGTATTAAAAGAGGGTACATGAAGGGGACGGCACATGCATGAATGGGAGAATGAAGTTGGCTGCTGTTTGAAGTCTCCTAAGTGACCATTCAGCCGAATTTATTGCTTACACACTGTTGAATACATCATGGCTGTTCGGATCAAGGTGTTCACATTCAAAGACTCTTCAAAACTTGGTTTTCACACTCAAAGTGACTACTCAACATCTTCTTAATTGCTGGTAATTTTTCAGCAATAGTTGCCAATTAAATGAGCTCCTTTAAGCACATCAACCGAATGTAGCTGCTGCCATTTACTCCCTCAAGCTCCAAGTTCAATTGTCCATCTAGAAGGTGACCATTGGAGCTCCAAGTTCAGCCGAATCTAGCTAGCCCATTTAAGTAATTCATTTGCTTAATTTTTAAGGAATTTAAGTGACCATTCGGCTAGCCTAGTGGATTATTATAAATAGCTGAATTTTCACTTTGTAAGGGACTTTTGACATTTTAATTAGCGAATTGCTGCCAAATTTGTGAGGCATTTTCTCTCAAATTTCGTTCGAGACCCGTAAGACTTATCTAAGCTTTTTAGTGGCGTCTTTCCGAGTCTTTTCTAAACTTATCACTCCTTAAACCCGAGTGTGGCGTTCACCTTTGATACCTTTGGTTCATACTTTCCTAAGTATCGGGTCAAGGTCCTTTTGAACCATTACCAATTCGTACCAAATACCATACCATTTCGTACCAATTCCATACTATTTCGAACCAATTCCCAAATACCAAAACGTACCAAAACCAAATACCATTTCTTAATTATCCTAAACCGAACTCATCCATTCTATTCATACCTTTTCGACTTAAACCAAATCCACATCCAACTTTGCACGAACTTATCTTACTTCTTTGAACACAAATATATTCTATCTCCTTCTCGTCTATTCTACTTCTTCGTTTACGATCGGGTACTAAACGACTCGGCCTCAACTACTAAACCGAGATTGTATCACTTATGCTTTGGGACTTGAATCAAATTTCAATGATGATTTATTTTTTTCTTTTCAGTCCATACCTCCTATTGAAACTAACCTTTTACATTTTTGTGAATGTAACCCTTTAAAAAGCACGAGCTGTCATGGTGCTTCGTCACCCACCCAAGTTGATCGAGATAAAAGGTTTGTTTTACATTATCTGTCTGAAGAGAGAAGATTCATCTTGTTTGAAAAAGGTAAAACTGAACATAAATTTTCTTCTCTTCAAGATCGACAAGGTAAAGTTTACGAAAATTTTCAAATACCTTTACTCTATTCGAATGTTGTTGAAAATCTTTTTGATGGTTTGATGTTTGGAAATTGTTTGTACCTTGTTGTGGTTGATTGTTGTCTTTGGCCTAGTAGTGATCCGTTTGTGTTGGAAAGTGATTACACAAATCATGTTGTTAATAAGCGAAAGAGTGATTTAGTTTCCAATTGGCCATGGTACACTTTGCGTGTACATTCCCATGAATTGTTATTTTTGAATAAACATATTGAAATGTTTTGGATGAGGAATAATGTGTTTAAGTGCCTGCCATCGTTTACAACCAATTATACCTTGATCCAACTTAGTCTTCATGTTTGCAACGTTGGTCTAACGAAACTCTTTGATAAATTTACGTATGCTTGCTTTGACCAATTGAGATTTTTGGCATATGTTCGATTGAATGAATTTTTTATGAACTATCGAACACATTTGAATCTGACTCCTTTGAGTTTCTTTTTATTGGCTGTGGTAAGAATTTTTCAGGTTTGTGTGACATCTTCCATCCCATTTGACCGAGGAAAACCATGCATGAGTCAAAGTTCTCCCATGGACAAACGGCTCGACTTGAGGACAAGTCGCCTAAAAGAGGGGGGGAATGAGACGATCGCGACCTGGAGTGCATCAAGTTCGAGCAAGGACTCAATGGTGCTGCCTCAAGGACCAATTACGCGAGCTCGAGCTAAGCAATTCAAGGAGGCCATTTCGACCTTAGTTAATCAAGTGTGGGGCGAGGCTTTGGTTGGAGAAATAGATCGAGTTGGGACCAGCTTAATAAAGTGTCCTTGCAACATTTTGCAAACTAATTTCAGCTCAATTTTCGCTCCTTGAACTCGTTCCAACTAAATTGAACTTTTATTTATTTCTTTTAGCTTTGCATTTAGTTTGCATTTTAATACTTGCATTTAAGCCTCTTAGTTTAATAAATGAGTTGCTGGTCATTAATACAACTCATCTTAGTTTAATTAAATGAGTTTATTTGATGAATTTAATTTAATGAGTTGCTTCTTTAATTAATCTAGTTACTAGGTTAATTTATTGGTGCATGAGTTAAAGTTCATTAAATACTTCTTTTAATTAACTAGTTGTTGGAATAAATGATGCATAAGTGTGTGTTCATTTATTTACGTAGTTGTTAATTTGTTTAAAGCTTAATAATTGAATAAATGTGACGGTTACATATGTTTTAATTGCAGGTGACTTTTCAATTCACAAAGGCTGTTACGCATTCAATAAAGGAGACTTTTCAAGTTATTTTGGTTACAAAAGAGGGGGCTGTTATAAAGGAAGCATTAAGCATCATTAAAAGAGAGTTTAAAGGAGCATTTCATGTCCTTTAAAATCTGGTAGCAGCTTATTCAAATACCCCAACGTTTTTTTGCTACTTAATGGACAATTTATGCATTGCAAATTTCATTAAAGTGGCTGGAGTGATACGACCTCGGTTTAGTAGTTGAACCCGAGTCGTTTAGTTCCCGGTCGTAAACGAAGAAGTATATTAGACCAGAAGAAGATAGAATATATTTGAGTTCAAAGAAGTAAAGTAAGTCCGTGCAAAGTTGGATATGGATTTGGTTTAAGTCGAAATGGTATGACTAGAATGGTCGAGTTCGGTTTAGGATTAATTAAGAAATGGTATTTGGTTTTGGTACGTTTTGGTATTTGGGAATTGGTACGAAATGGTAATGGTTCAAAAAGGTCAAGAGTGAACCAACACTAAAGAAAAGTGTCGACCCGAAACTTATAGGACCAAATTGAGTTGGAAATGGTTGATAAGGACCTTGACCCAATACTTAGTAAAGTATGAACCAAAGGTATCAAAGGTGAACGCCACACTCGGGTTTAGGGAGTGATAAGTTCGAAAGAAAGACTCGGAAAGACGCCACTAGAAGCTAGATAAGTCTTACGGGTCCCGAACGAAATTTGAGAGAAAATGCCTCACAAATTTGGCAGCAATTCGTTACTTCAAAATGTCCAAAAGTCCCTTACAAAATGAAATTTCAGCTATTTATAATCAGCAACTAAGTTAGCCGAATAGTCACATACATTTTCTTAAAAATTAAGCTAATGAATTCTTCAATGGCTTGGCTAGGTTCGGCTGAACTTGGAAAGCTTCTAGAATTCACATTGAACCTTGGACAACTTGAATGGTGCATGGATGAGCTAGATTCGGTCAATGTGCATAAATAAGCTCATTTAATTTGTAGCTTTTGCTGAAAAGTGACCAGCCATTAAGAGGGATTTGAATGGCCAAATGAAGTGTGAACACTCGGTTTCAAAGAGTCTTTGTGTGTGAACATTCCAAAACCGAAAAGCCAAGAGTGTGAACGTCATGTGTGAACGGCATTATGCTGGTTCTTGAATCATTTAAAATCAGCTGAACATTCCTCATGCATGTAACGCCACATTCATTGAACCTATGATGCATGCACCTAGCTTAAATGCTTCCACTCACATTCGGCCAACCTACACAACATGAACAAATGAATTTAGTTGATCATTATTCAGCTGAATCATATTAAAAACGAAATTTAGACAACATTAATCCAAATAATTAAAACAAAACTCAATTAATTAAACTAAGTCTAATTAATTCAGTTTGGACAAGACACATTAAAACATGTATTAAGACTTATTTATGAGCTGTAGGAATTTAATTTGACTTAATAACATATAAGAAAACACAATTAATCATGCATAATTAAATCCAACCAGATTTTAAACCAAATAAATAATGAATATTAATTGAGCTGTAATAAACTAATTAAATGACTCAAATAATTATTTCAGCAACTATAATAAGGTCTTAATGAAATTGAGCTAGTTCGAGCTCATTGAGCTTGAAAGGAGCTGGAAACGAGCTAAATGAAGCTCCACAAAATAAGATTGAGCTACGTCCAGCTTGCAAACACGACGAGCCTCGCTTGTAGGCTGAAACAATAGCCGTTCCCGGGGGCGGGTCGTATCATGGAGTCTATTCAACTAGCCAAAGGGAAAATCAAGAGTCATTTTTCAAGCCTTTAAGGACATTAATTCAGCTAGTTGAAGAGAGGAGTTATTGACTCTAGAATTTCAAAAGTCTTTAATTTATAATTAGCCCTTTAATAGCACTTTACTATGTGACCATTCGGCTAGCTCATTTTAGCCTTATAAATTCTTGTAACCAAGCCTTTTGGGAGACTACTTTTTGGGAATATTTTTGTTAATGATATTCTGCCAAATTTGTGAGGCAAACTTTTCTCTGTTTTCGTTCAAAGATTTGTTGGCTACCTAGTGTTCTAGTTGTGTCATCCATTTTCTTTGTTGAAAACCGAACTTATCACTACTCGTAGTGTGGCGTTCAAACATGCCAAGGTTCCTACTTTGCTAAGTAGTGGGTCGAGGTTCTCATATTCTCCATCCGACCACCTTGAAAACTTATAAACATTTGGGTCAATATTTTCTAATATTGGTTCGTGTTTGTTTTTGAGATCATTTTCATTTCCATTCCATTCCATCTTTTCGTTTCATTATAACCAAACCTACAAAAACTTTATATCCATAAAGCCAACTACATAAACTTCATATCCATAAACCCATCTTTGAATCCTTTTACATAGCTTCTGCCATTATTTACGTTAAAACATCCTTTTGAACAAATCGAATGCTATTCCTTTGTAGACGATCGGGCAAACTCACATACGACTCGACTCACCCCGAGGCGGATCGTATCACTCTATCTCTCTGTTCGGAGGCAACCCAGGCAATTCCTCTGGAAATACATCTGGAAACTCACAGACTATCGGTACTGATTCAAACTTCAGTTGAGGCAACTCAGTATTCATTACATAAGCTAGATAAGCTTCACACCCTTTCCTCATGTATTTCTATGCAGACATGTGCGAAATCACCATAGGCAATTTATTTGATTCATTTGTTTCAACCCACAAAATTTCTCCATTTTCACATTTCAACTCTAGTGTTTTTTGTTTACAATCTACCTTGGCACCATACAATGTCAACCAGTCCATTCCCAAGATAACGTCAAACTCATCAAATGGTAACAGCATCAAATTAGCCGGAAAACAGTGACCTTGAATCATTAATGGGCAATTCTTGCAAACCTTGTCAACTAGCACATATTGGCCTAAGGGGTTCGATACTTTAATCGTAAACTCAGGAAACTCAACAGGCAACTTTTTATTAGATACTAAATTCATGCGAATATAGGAATGAGTGGACCCAGGATCAATTAATACAATAACAATAGTATCATAAAGAGAAAATGTACCAGTAATGACATCGGGAGATGATGCATCTTCTCGGGCACGTATAGCATAAGCTCTAGCAGGTGCTCTAGCTTCTGATCTTGCCGTTGAATCTTTCATCGCAGTTTTACTACTAGTCCCACCGCCAGTATTTCTCGGTGGTCTACCTCTACTAGCTGTGGTATTCTGTCTAGCACTCTAAAATCTTTCTTCTTTAACTTTCTCCGGACAATCTCTAATAAAATGCTTGTGAGAACCGCACCTGAAACAAGCTCGCTCGGTTCCCCAACACTCACCATAATGTTGCCTGCCACACTATTGACACTCTGGCTTTCTAGGTCGCACATTACCCACACTTGCCACCGAAGTAGCTTGAGCTTTAGACCCCGAATATGCTCTACCACGATCTCTGTGTGAATCCCCAGTTGAAACTGTCATTCGAGGGTTTGTCTCTTTGGACCTCTTTGATTGAGATTGAAATGGCTTGCTTATCGGCCTTTTTCTGGCATCTCAAGCCTCAATAGTAGCTTTTCTTCTTTCTTTGTTCAATTCTTCGGCTTTAAGAGCTCGATCAACCAATACTACAAATTCTTTCAACTCCAAAATTCCTACAAGCACTTTAATGTCCTCATTGAGCCCATCTTCAAAACTTCTGCACATAATGGCCTCAGTGGACACACATTTCTGGGCATACTTGCTGAGTCTCACAAATTCGCATTCATCTCTGCCACAGACATCTTGCCCTGTTTTAATTCAAGGAACTCCTTCCGTTTTTTATCAATAAATCACTGACTTATGTATTTCTTTCTAAATTCTTCCTGGAAGAAATCCCAAGTAACTCTTTCTTTTGGCACCACTGCTACCAAAGTCTTCCACCAGTGGTAGGCCGAATCTCTCAAAAGTGATACAGCACACTTTAAGCACTCCTCGGGTGTACATGAGAGCTCATCAAATACAAGGGTAGAATTTTCAAGCCAGAATTTCGCTTTCTCAGGATCATCATCGACCTTTGCTCTAAACTCTTCGGCCGTTTGTTTTCGAATCTTGTCAACCGGAGGCTTGTTCATTCTTACCAAATCTATGCCTTGAGCAGCTACAGGAATCGCCTGAGGTATAGGAGGGGGTGGAGGAGGTTGAGCATTTGGATTTGCTCGAATAAATTCAGTATACCAATTATTCATTATTTGGAGAAAGGCATCCTGAGCCTCATCTCCCTGTCTCAATGTCTCAGGTCTACTTTCCACAGGCACGGTCCCTTGTGCGGGAGCCGACGCATTACTAGCAGCATCATCAGCCGCAGTTCCTTCAGGATCCATTACTATATTAAAACAAAACACAGTTTAGAATAATCAGGAGTCACCACACTATCACAATATTTTTATGGCATGTATAACTAGACTTTTACACACACTTTATTAGTCCGAGAACTGACTAAACCATAGCTCTGATACCACTAAATGTAACACCCCTTACCCGTATCCGTCGCCGGAACTGGGTACGAGGTATTAACAAATTATAGTATATACTATTAAACAAAACCCAACAAAAATATGGCGTGCAATTTGATCATTATAACATATGCCATTAACAAACAAACCAACTTCAAAGGCTTCGTACAAAATGATTAGTTTGATACTATAAGTAGTAATTTGAACCTAGAAAATTATGACACGTAACAAAATAACTAAGTCTGCTATACATGCCATATTTCAAAATGATGAGTTCAGATACCAAGAGTATTGATAGTGCGGGCAGATCTTCTACGATCTCTGACTCTTATGCTAGCTGGACGACACTATAAGACAAAGGAGAGAAAAGAAAGTAAGCTTATAGCTTAGTAAGTAAGTATATAAATAACAAATAAGAAATCTAATATGTTTACAACATAACTCAATTATATCATATTTTTAATTTTATTGTTTACTCCAATTTGATCAAGTTGTCCTTCCTGCGTCATGATCACTAAATAAATCATAAATCGAGTTACGAAACTTGAAATTCAAATCCGTAAAATTTCCCTGAATCTAGACTCATAAAAATTCTTACTAAATTTTTTCTAGAATTTTTTGTTTAGCCAATTAGTACAGTTTATTAGTTAAAGTTTCCCCTGTTACACAGCTCAACTGATCTAACCTCTGTTCATTACGAATTGAATTTCTCTCAGTACACAATTCAAATAACCATGAAACCTGTTTCATTTAAAACTAGACTCAATAAGGAATTTAGGCATATAAACTATATTTCTTAATTTGTTTTTTAAAATTTTTAATGATTTTTCAAAGTTGAAACAGGGGATTACATAGTCATCCTGAGCAAGTCTCACACAATTGTAAATATCTCAAAATATAGAATTCCTTTGCTTGCTTTGTTTCTTTTATATGAAAATAGACTCATTAAGATTTAATTTCACATATCATTAAACCTCTAATTAAATTCCTTTTATTTTTGGTGAATTTTCAAAATCACATCACTGCTACTTTCCAAAATAGTTTTAATGCTAATTTCATTCTTTCACACATTCTTTATACTAACCTCATTTTAACTTACATATATATATATATACTACAAATCATTTTCATCACATTTCATACATCACAAGTGTAGGTCTATGACTACAATTTCACCACAAAACCATCCCGTTGAACAAGTCGGAATAATCCTCAATACTTGATAGTTTCAGCACACAGCCCCACCATCATATCTCATTTAATTTGGCTCTCTTGTACACATGGTGAACACTTAGTACCACTCATGTGACCTAGCCGATTTATCTCGTAGCTCTCTTGTCTACATGGTGTCCTTCACTTGGAATCACTCATGCGACCTAGCTACATTTATCTCTCACGTAGCTCTCTTGTCTACATGGGATACATCCCGTATCACACATGTGACCTAGCTACTATATAGTATCTCGTAGCCTTCTTGTACACATGATGTGCACTCGGCACCATACATGTGACCTAGCTACGCTCCCTCTATTTTATTCAATTTTTTTTTCGAATGTTCAACCGGGATCTCTCTCTCTATTATTTATTTCCATTCTTTCAATAGTCGATTTATACTTCAACATCAGCTAATATATATATAATAGGCTGAAATATAAAAATGTAAATGAAATTAACGTATTATTTACATACAAACTTACCTCAGAGCAAAATATGGGAATTTTGCAATTTAGTCCAAAACTTTCTCCTTTCCCCGTTCGAGGTCGATTCCATGCCTTTCTTGATCTATAACAACATATTTAGCTCATTTAACACTCAAACTATTTATTTTAATCCAAAAATCACATTATATAAATTACATTTTTGCCCCCTAACTTTTACAAAATTACGATTTTGCCCCAAGGCTCAGAAATTTAATTTCAGCTCTTATTCTTATGTTTAATGACATACTGATCATTTTCTCTTCTATGGCAACATCAAATTCTCACTCTAACACATAGTTATGAACAATAGGTATTTTTATCGATTATGTCGTTTTGCTCGTTTTCGTTAAAAATTGCTTAGAAAAGATCGTTCCCCTAACTTCAAACATTTATATTCTACCATCAAACAAAAAAATACATGCCTATCATTCATGGGTAAATTTTTAAACATAAACCCTAATTCGAACTAATGGTAGAAATAAGCAAATCGAGCTACGAGGATTTCAAAAATGTGAAGAACATTAAAAACGGGGCTTGAATTCACTTACTATTAAGCTTGAAAGTTGAAGAAACCCTAGCTATGGAGGAGAGCAATTTTTGGCAGCAACTAATAAGGATGATAACCAATTTTGTGTTATTTTTCCCATTTTATTTCATTTAATATACAAATGACCAAAATGCCCTTACTACTAAACTTTCAAAAAAATTCCCTCCATGTCCAACTTTTGTCCATAACTTAAGAATGGGTCAAATTGCTATTTAAGACCTCCTAATTAATATCCCAAAGCAATTTCATACTAAAAACTTCTAAAACACAAGTTTTACAATTTATTCGATTTAGTCCCTATTCTCAACTTAAGCGCGAAATGCACAGAATTTCATCACGAAATTTTCATGAAATCATGAAATCATATCATAAACCCCAAAATAATTATAAAACGATTATTTCTATCTCGAATTTGTGGTCACAAAACCACTATTCCGATTAGGCCCTAATTCGGGTTGTCACAGGTTTGAACTACTAAAGGTATTTTCAAGAACCAATGCCGAAATGGTATCGACCCATTGATTAAGCCTTTTGAGTTCGGTTATAGGTTTGGTAAGGGAAACCTCGACCCACTATTTAACAAGATAGGAACCTCGGTATGTTGAACGCCACACTACGAATAGTGATAAGTTCGGGTATGACAAAGAACACGGTTGACACAACTAGAACGCTAGGAACGCCAAACGAATCTTTGAACGAAATATAAGAAAAAGTTTGCCTCACAATTTCGGAAGCATAACATTAACAAAAGTTTCAAAAGTCCCTTTACATAGAAATTGAACAAGTATTTATAGGCCTAAGTCTAGGTAGCCGGTTGGCCTTTCATGCTTACACATTAATTAAAGAAAATTCTAGAAAAATGACCCTTAATGTGCATGTCTAGATTCAGCTATGGTAATAGGAAATGAATGAATCTTCATGCTTAAGAAAACACTAAGTGAATGCATGATGTCCAATGGTCACTTGTGAGGTTCGACCAACCTTGTTAAATGAAGCAATGTTTGGCCAAAAAGTATGAATTAATTGTGGACACTCCAAGGGCCATCATGTGTGTGAAAACCGAATGTTGAGAGTCTTCTAGTGTGAACAAGGTGAACCGAATAGTCTTGCCATGTGAACATAGGTGTGAACGAATTAAGGAGAGTCATGGGGAAGCTAATTGGCCAAGCTATCTTCATGCATGTGTGAGTGTCCTTTGGCCGAATGGTCACCTTGGAGAATGAAGAAATAGCACACAATACATGAATGGAAACATTCATGAACCTTAAAGACATTGAATATGGTCATACATGCACTTGGCCGAACATGCACCTAAGAGATTCAAGTCCCCCAACCGTCCATGCACCTTCAAAATTCATGCTTGCTTTTAATCTCCATATGTCCATTGCGTTTCTACAAGAAATGTGAATAGAATTAATTCAAACTAATGTGAACACAAATATCAGCATTAAATTCGGTTATGATAAATTTAATTATCATCAATAAACAGTTTTAAGACATACTTAATATAACTAATGTGAACTAAATTTAATATGTAGGATATTAATTAACTAATTATTGAACTTATTAATTAAAAAGTCAATAGTAGTCAAATGAATTCAAAGTGCACTCCATGAGCTGATGTTTAATTCATGAGCTAAACCCGAGTTGGGCTTAAACTCATGAGCTGATAATGAGCTGGTCCCGAGCTAATAAGCTGGTGTGGAGCTACATGGGAGCTAACTTGAACTGAAGGTGAACTCGGTGAGCTAAACTGAACTTGTAGAAAAGTTCGGCATGGATTTCCAAAATGGCCACTAACTGGTTCGATAGGTCTAGCATTGACATCATCCCACACATGCTGAACTAAAGCTATAACAGCTTCTTTAAATTGTTTTACACGAGCCCTTGTGATCGGCCCTTGAGGTAGCACCCTCGGATCTCAGCTTGGACTTGACTTATGGGAAGCCGTGATCGTATCACTAATGCTCTGAGTACTTTCATGAGGTTGATGAACCACGTTTTGAAGTCTTTCATTGGTCATTTTTGTGTAGTTTATTTTGATGATATTTTGATTTATAGTAAATCTTTATCTGATCATATTGAACATCTACAATCTATTTTGGAAGTTTTAAGAAAAGAAGTGTTATATGCAAACTGATACGCCCCGGCCTCGGTGATGAGAGTGGAGTCGTTGATGTACCCGATCGTGAATTGGAGTAATATCAAGGTTTGTCGAAGATAGGTTAAGAAAGAAGGGATAAAGGCTCAAATTTAGTTCAAAAGGGGTTATGAAGTGTATTGAGGATGATAGGTGAATGAAAACCAAGTATTCAAGTTGAACCAACACAATATAAGTGTGTTAACCCGGGACTTATACGAATACTTAGGAAAGGTTAAATGTTGTATGGATGGAAAATGAATAAAATGGAACCTTGACCCACTATCAAAGATGATAGGAACCTCGGTATAACTTGAACGCCACACTTTGGATGCAAAGTGATAAGTTCGGATAAGAAGAATGGGTTGACGCCATAAGGGTTACTTGATAAGTCAAACGAGTCTTTGGAGAACAATGAGAGTTGTAAACAATCTCACAAAATGTAAAAACATTAATTCAAGGTTCTTCTCTCTTACAATGAAATTTAACACATATTTATAGGCAAAACAAAAGGGTAGCCGAATGGGTAAAATTGGAAGCCAAATTCGGCCATGGTGCTTCCTCAATTTGTTCCTTAAATTATGCATGATGTTGGCCAAATGCTTCCTTAAATTCTTCCATGAATTATGCATGATGTTGGTCAAATGCTTCCTCAAATTCTTCCATGAATTATGCATGATGTTGGCCAAATGCTTCCTCAAATTCTTCCATGAATTATGCATGATGTTGGTCAAATGCTTCCTCAAATTCTTCCATGAATTATGCATGATGTTGGCCAAATGCTTCCTCAAATTCTTCCATGAATTATGCATGATGTTGGTCAAATGCTTCCTCAAATTCTTCCATGAATTATGCATGATGTTGGTCAAATGCTTCCTTAATTTGTTCCACAAATTATGCATGATGTTGTCCACCTCTTCTTTGCCGTCCATGTACATTGTCCTAGCAAATTCAACAAATTTACTTAGCTTAAATCTCACACATTAATTCGGCTGAACCATGACATGTTTAACATTCTGCATTTAAACAACAGCAGCATTAAACAACAGCAGCAAAACACATTAATTAACAGCATTAAATTCGTCCAAAGTACACAATATCCTGCACATTAAATTCGTCTGGAAAAATTAATTGACAACATGAATTAAATTTGTCTTAAATTTAGACACACTTATTTAACTATTAGACATCTATTTAATAGGTAATAAACTAAGACACATTAAAATAAAAATGTCCAGATTTTTAAACAAATTAATTAACTTATTTAATTAACTAATCAGCAACTTATTTATTCCATCATCTAAATGCAAACTTAATAAATTGCATTCTAGCTCCATAAGCTAGAATCCGCCCAAATTGAGCTGGGACGAGCTTGTGAGAATAACGAGCCTCGCTCGTGAGTCGAGCCAAGAAATGTTTCCAGGGCAGGGTCGTATCACAAACCTAAAGAAATGTAACTTTTGTACTAACAAAGTTGTTTTTCTAGGTTTTGTTGTAAGTGAAGGTGGTCTTGAAGTGGATCAAGAGAAGATCAAGGCAATACAAGAATGGCCACGTCCGACCAATATCAGCCAAGTTCAAAGCTTTCATGGCCTTGCAAGTTTCTATAGGAGATTTGTGCCAAACTTTAGCACACTTGCTGCCCCATTGACTGGTATTATTAAAAAGAATACACATTTTCTTTGGTCTGATGAACAAGAATCTTCTTTTGTTAAAATCAAAGAGTGTTTAACTAACGCTCCGCTTTTATGTTTGCCAGATTTTAACAAAATTTTTGAGATGGGCGACCAGTGGCTTATTTCAGCAAGAAACTGAACGGAGCTACGCTCAACTATCCTACCTATGACAAGGAAATGTAAGCGTTGATACATGCATTAGAAACATGGAAGCATTATCTTTGGCCTAAAGAATTTGTTATTCATATAGATCATGAGGCTTTGAAGCATTTGAGAGGACAAACCAAGTTAAACAAACGACATGCAAAATCCTTCCCATATGTCATCAAATACAAACAAGGCAAGGAAAATATCATTGCGGATGCTCTTTCGCAAAGGTATGCTCTTTTAAATTGTTTAGATGTTAAATTACTTCGGTTTCTTTATTTAAAAGAATTATATGCTAATGATTCTGATTTTGGAGAGATTTACAAGCTGTGTGTGCAAGGTGCATACGATAGGTATTATCGACAAGATGGATTCTTATTTCGAGAAAATAAATTGTGCATACCCAAGGATCATAAGAAATGTGTTGGTTCATGAAGAGCATAGTGGAGGTTTAATGGGACACTTTGACATAACTAAAACTTTATCCGTTCTTCAAGAACATTTCTATTGGCCAAAAATGAAACGAGATGTGGCTAAAGTATGTAGTCGCTTATTGCTTGTAAGAAGGCGAAATCAAGAATTCAGCTGTATGGGTTTTATAAACCATTACCAATTTCGAAAGAACCATGAATGAATATTTCGATGGATTTTGTTTTAGGCCTTCCTAGAATGAATAATGGAAAAGATTCTATTTTCGTTGTAGTTGATAGATTCTCTAAAATGGCACATTTTATTGCATGTAACAAAACTGACGATACTTCAATGTTGCTAATTTGTTTTTAGGGAGATCGTGCGTTTACATGGAGTTCTAAGGAAAATCATTTCAGATCAAGACACTAAGTTTTTAAGTCATTTTTGGAGGACCTTATGGGGAAAACTTGGAACTAAGTTTCTATTTTCAACAACTAGTCATCTAAAAACCAATGGCCAAATGGAGGTTGTTAATCGAGTTTTATCAACACTACTTCGAGCAATTATACGAAAGAATTTGAAGACTTGGTGATATGGGGTTGCGCGCGGACCAAGATCGAGTTGCCAAGTCACGGGAAACTCCTACGAAAGCTCTAAACGAATAGATCTGAAATCAAACAAAGAACGAGATTAAATCTGGAAAATTAAAATCTGGAATAAGAACCCTAAAAAAAACAGCAAGATCTAATCAAGGAACGAAACACTTATGAAAGAGGTTTCTTGAAACCAAGAACACGAAATTGATTCCCAAGAATAAACTCCCACAAGCCGAATCTGTCAAAGAACACCAAATCAGCAAGCAAATTAGATCGACCAGAATTTCTTGAAACAAATTAGGGTTTATGCGTCAATGAGAAAGAAAGAAATTGAAGGCATAAAACGGCTATTGAGGCTGAGAAAGCGAGGGCAATCTGCTCAATTGACCACCACGAAAGTTTCCCCTAAGTTTCCACAACCAAATTCACCCAAGAAGAATAAGTGTGCATTCGGCAAGAACCCTAGAATTTGGGGATTTAGGGCTGATTGTCGAACTCCAGCAAAAAGTGAAATTGATCAATTCTTTAAGATAAACGAGGGCTGGAAACACAAATAAAACAGCAAATAGATTAGAATTAAGATTCGGCACAAGTAGAATTAAATAAAAGAAATTGAACAGCAAAAATTAAAGGATAAGTCCTAAAGATCCTTGAAATCACGAAAGATTTCATAAATCTCTTCAAACGGCTCTAATCTCCCCTCCAAAGAATATCGATGGCAAGAAGAAGGTTGAAGATGGCTCCCACAATCAAAAGATTGTTAAAACAACTTCTAAAGAAAGCTCAAGAGAGAATTCTTGGAGAAAACCCCAAAGAAAATTCTGCACTCTAACAAACTGAAATTGATGTGAGCTTGCCTACGAACCAAATGGAGAACGAACAAGAAGCCATTAAGTTGCCCATTGGTCCAATAACGCGAGCTAGAGTTAAACGATTCAAAGATGCTATTTTAGCAATGGTGGAACGGGTTGAGGAAAATGATAGCAAGGAGTTTAAAAACGAGCTGAACATATTCAACTTCTTTGAAGCTGAATTTCGTTCTAGCTAATTAATTTGCTGCTGGAATTTTAGACCATTTAAATAAGCATTTAAATAAGTTTCATTACAGCTTTTAAATATGTCTTAATTTATTACAAGTGTTTAATATGTTGATTTGGTTGAATTAATGGTGTCTAGATGTCATTTAATTTGTTTGAATATATTACATGAATTAACTATGTTCAGCCGAATTAATGTGTCTTGTTTAGTACATATTTAATTCGGCTTAATGTTAATTAGTATGTTCATATTATGTTCAGCTGAATTGAGTTAAATTAATGAGGTTCATTTGTTTTATTTAGGTTCAGCCGAATGTGGAAGATGCATGGGAAAGGTTGGCCGAATGTGGTGTGCAAGATGCATGCATGTTGGATTCAATGCACCTAATGATACATGCATGAATTACATTAAAAATGGTGTGCTGATTATTGAAGTTCTCTAAGTGACCATTCGGCTAAAGAGATAGTTTTTCAAGCTGCCATTATTTCCTTCACATTGCTGGATACATTTTGGCCATTCGATTCTTGGTGTTCACATTTTAAGGCTCTTCAAAATCGTCCATTCACACCTAATGTGGCTGTTCAAGTGCCCTCTTTATTATTGATAATTTTTCAGCAAGAGTTGCCTATTGAATGATCAATTAAGCTCATCAGCTGAATGTAGCTGCTACATGCATTCCCAAGATTCATTTGCTTAATATGGAAGCTTCATGTATGGTCACCATTCAGCCGAACCTACATTGGCCATTTTTGTTCAATGTTTGCTTAGAAACTAAGTCTAGAATATGTCCATTCGGCTACTAGGCATTAGGCTATAAATAGTTACTCATTTTCTTGTAAAAGGACTTTTTGACAAATTTCTGAATGAAATATCATTTTAGTGAGGCAATTCACTCTCTTTATTCTCCAAAGCTCAAATTGACTTATCTTCAACAAGTGGCGTCAATCTGACTTTGTTTCGAACTTATCACCATTGGTGTGGCGTTCTTCATACCGTAGGTTCCTATTTTGCTAAATAGAGGGTCTCGGTTTTATCCCAAATCCTTTCTTTCTTTGAAACCTTAAGCCCCGGGTCCTTATTTGCTAATAAGGGTTCGACTTGTTTTCATTAAAATATCCAGCAAACAACACCCCATCAAACTCCCTTGTTTCCCAAAGCCATTTAATTTTAAACACCAAGACTTGAATTTATTTCAAGGCTGACACTACCTAATTTCGATCGGGAAATATTACGACTCGTTATTTCATACGAAACGAGCTCGTATCAGTTGGTATCAGAGCTGGTTAATTTAGGTACGTAAATTGTAGATTCAAAAAAAAGAAATAAAAAAATCAAAAAAAAAATTTGAAAAAAAGAATTGCATACGGTCTAGGTGTGGACGAAAAGAACGTGAAAGATCTGTAAAAAAAAAAAGAAATCAAAAAAAAATCTAAAAAAAAATTGAAAAAAAATTTTGAAAAAAAATTGCATACGGTCTAGGTGCGGACGAAAAGAACGTGAAAGATCCGTAAAAAAAAAGAAATCAAAAAAAAATCGAAAAAAAATTGCATACGGTCTAGGTGCGGACAAAAAGAACGTGAAAGATCCGTAAAAAAAAAGTCTGGAGACACTTCAACAAAATTTTTTCTAAAATCACATTCTACACTCCTTTATACCCATTTTAGTGAATTTTCACTCTATTAAAAAAAATTCCCAATTAGTGAATCCATTTTATACGCCACATCTTAAGCCTTTCTTTCTTTCGAGCCTACCCTAAACCATACGACTTTCCCTTGCAAACCCCTTGAAGCCGACCCACAAGTGTGGATAAATCTAAGTAGCTTTTTGAAATATCGAGAGTTGGATTTGAGAGGTAAAAGGCAAGAGAGTACATCAAGATAAAAGCCGAAAATAGAGTGAAACACGAGAGGAGTGAATTCTTTTCTTGTGAGTGAATTGTGAGGTTTTTTTTTTGTGGTGAGGATATTTTCTTAATTTTAATCATCATGTCAAGGAGCCCGGAACGACGAGCAACAAGTGGAGGAGCCTCGAATGCCGCTGGTGGAGGAGTTAATCTTCAACCAAGGAGAAACATTCCCGGAGGCGGAGTGCCCGATCTACAAGTTCAAGCAATCGTGCGAGAAATTTCTCATTTGTTCCAACCTCAATTTGATTCCCTTTATGAACGAATGGAACAAATGGAGGAACGAAGCCAACGTGCGAACACCCCTCCTATTCCGAAAAGAGAGCGAGAACGTCCATGGCAACATGCAAATGATCTATATGAAGCAAGTGACGTTGAAAGTGATCGAGCTTCGCGACAAAGTGCAAGGCGACAAGGCCAACGAGCACGGGGACCAAGAGATCGAGAGAGGACCGATGATGATTTAAAAAAAACATTAAAATGGCGATTCCTACTTTTCAAGGAAGGTCGGATCCCGAGGCCTATCTTGAATGGGAGAAGAAGGTGGAGTTAGTTTTCGAGTGCCACAATTACTCGGAAAGCAAGAAGGTAAAGTTAGCTGCTATAGAATTCTCCGAATACGCCATAATATGGTGGGATCAACTCACGATGAGCCGAAGACGCAATGGCGAACGTCCCGTGTCTACATGGGCAGAAATGAAAGCCATAATGAGAAAGCGATTCATTCCTGCTTACTATCACCGGGAGTTGTATCAAAAGCTCCAAAGCTTAACTCAAGGCCAACGAAGCGTGGAGGATTACTACAAGGAAATGGAAGTGGCCATGATTCGCGCCGATGTGGAGGAAGATCGAGAAGCCACCATGGATCGATTTCTCGCCGGCCTTAACCGAGATATTGCAAATATTGTGGAGCTACACCATTATGTCGAGGTCATTGATATGGTCCATATGGCCATAAAGGTTGAAAAACAATTAAAGAGAAAAGGTACATTCTGTTCTTTCCCTAATACTTCTTCTACGACTAAGTGGGGGCAAGGGTCCAACAAACGGGACTTGCCGAGTCGAAATAAAGAAGTAAGTGGAGCTACCAAATTCAACAAACCGATTGCCGAATTGAGTAAAGGAAAGATGGATGCCCAACCAAATAGATCCCGAGACATCAAATGCTTCAAATGTCTTGGAAGGGGCCACATCGCAAGCCAATGCCCGAACTGAAATGCGATGTTTGTTCAAGATGATGGAGAAATTGAATCCGAAAGTGAATAAGAGAACGAGGCTGTTCAACAACTCGAAGAAGAGGAAGACATCGAACAAGCCGAGAATGGAGAAATCTTGGTTGTGAAAAGAAGTCTCACTTTGCAAGGTGCCGAAAATGATCAACAACGCGAAAACATCTTCCATACGCGATGTCAAGTGCAAGGTAAGATTTGTTGCGTGATAATCGATGGGGGAAGTTGTACAAATGTGGCTAGTACGTTGATGGTGGAGAAACTCGGATTGGCCACCACCAAACATCCCCATCCGTATAAACTCTAATGGCTTAACGATGGTGGAGAATTGAAGGTAACAAAACAAGTGCTCATTTCATTCACAATCGGAAAATATCAAGATGAAGTGATGTGCGACGTTGTACCGATGCATGCGGGGCATCTTCTTTTGGGACGTCCGTGGCAATTCGACAAGCGAGCAATTCATGATGGTTACACAAATTGATTCTCTTTCAAACATATGGGACGAATGGTGACTCTAGCTCCGTTATCACTGAAACAAGTGTACGAAGATCAACTCAAAATGAGGAGTTCGATTGAAAAATCAAAAGAAATCGAGAGAGAGCAAAAAAATGAAAAGAATAAAGAAAAGAGTGAAGAAAAGAAGAAAAACAAAAAGATGAGTGATAAAAAAAGAGAGAGTGATTCAAAAGAAAAAGAAATGAGTGATGAGATTGAAAAAAAGAATTTGTTTGTAAAAGAGAGGGAAGTTCGAAAATCGATGCTATTGAAACAACCATTGTTGGTTCTTTTGTACAAGGAGAGCTTGCTTGGCACTAACGAATTTGATGACAAATTGCCTTCTTCTATTTTGTCTGTGTTGCAGGAATTTCAAGACGTATTCCCGGAAGAAATCCCGAGTGGGTTACCACCTATTCGTGGAATTGAACACCAAATCGATCTTGTGCCGGGAGCCGCAATTCCAAACCGACCTGCTTACCGGAGCAATCCTGAAGAGACGAAAGAATTACAAAAGCAAGTAAATGAACTCCTTGAAAAGGGCTATGTGCGTGAAAGCCTTAGTCCATGCGCCGTGCCTGTTTTACTAGTTCCGAAGAAGGATGGAACGTGAAGGATGTGCGTGGACTGCCGTGCTATAAACAAAATAACTATCAAGTATCGTCATCCTATACCACGATTGGATGATATGCTTGACGAGCTAAGTGGCGCGAGTTTATTTTCAAAAATTGACCTTAAAAGCGGTTATCACCAAATACGGATGCGTGAGGGAGATGAGTGGAAGACTGCGTTCAAAACGAAGCATGGGCTTTACGAATGGCTCGTTATGCCATTTGGCTTAACGAACGCCCCAAGCACATTCATGAGGCTTATGAATCACGTTTTAAGACCTTTTATTGGTAGATTTTGCGTAGTATACTTCGACGATATATTGATCTATAGTAAAAATTTGGATGAACATATTTTACATTTAAAATCTGTTTTGGAAGTATTGAGAAAAGAAACCTTGTATGCTAATTTGAAGAAATGTGATTTCTGCACTAACAAGGTTGTGTTTTTAGGTTTTGTTGTTAGCTCGGAGGGTCTTGAAGTCGATCAAGAGAAGATCAAGGCGATTCAAGAATGGCCCCGTTCAACGAATGTCTCCCAAGTCCGAAGTTTCCATGGACTAGCAAGTTTTTACCGTCGATTCGTGCCAAATTTCAGCACCTTAGCCGTACCTTTAACCGGGGTTATTCGTAAGAATTCCAACTTCATTTGGGGAGAGGAACAAGAAAAATCCTTTTTGAAAATTAAAGATTTTCTAACTCATGCACCATTATTAGCTTTGCCTAACTTTGATAAAACTTTCGAGTTAGAATGTGATGCATCAGGTTTAGGCATTGGAGCTATGCTGATGCAAGATGGTCGTCCTATTGCCTATTTTAGCGAGAAACTGAATGGTGCTGTCTTAAACTATCCAACATATGACAAGGAGCTCTATTCGTTGATCCGAGCCTTAGAAACGTGGCAACACTATCTTTGGCCCAAGGAATTCGTTATACACACCGATCATGAGTCCTTGAAGTATTTAAAGGGGCAACACAAGTTGAATAAGCGACACGCTAAGTGGGTAGAATTTCTCGAATCTTTTCCCTACGTTATTAAATATAAGAAAGGTAAGGAAAACGTAGTGGCTGATGCACTATCTCGAAGGTATGCGTTGCTAAATATTTTGGATGCTAAGTTAATGGGGTTTGTATTTCTTAAAGATTTATATGTCAACGATGCTGACTTTGGTGAATTCTTTAGATTATGTGCCAAGGGAGCCTACGAGAAGTACTATCGACATGATGGGTACTTATTCCGAGAAGGAAAGCTTTGTATACCCCAAGGTACGAGAAGTGTTGATCGAAGAAGCCCATAGCGGAGGATTAATGGGGCACTTTGGTGTTGCTAAGACATTAGCTACATTGCACGAACATTTCTTTTGGCCCAAGATGCGATGAGATGTCGAACGATTTTGTAATAGATGCATTGCGTGCAAACGGGCTAAGTCACGAATTAAGCCCCACGGTTTGTATAAACCATTACCTATTCCCGAAACCCCTTGGTCTGATATCTCCATGGATTTCATGCTAGGTTTACCTAGGAGTAAGAATGGCCGAGATTCAATATTTGTGGTTGTAGATAGGTTCTCAAAAATGGCCCATTTTATAGCATGTCATAAAACTGATGATGCCGTTAATATTGCTAACTTATTTTTCAAAGAGGTGGTCAGGTTGCATGGCATGCCTAGAATGATCGTGTCCGACCGAGACGCAAAATTCCTTAGCCATTTTTGGAGGACACTATGGGGGCGTCTTGGAACGAAGTTGCTGTTTTCAACCACTTGCCATCCGCAAACGGACGGCCAAACCGAAGTGGTCAACCGGATTCTGTCTACATTGCTTCGAGCTATTATTCGGAAGAATGTGAAGGCTTGGGAAGAATGCTTACCACATGTGGAGTTTGCGTATAATCGAGCTGTTCATTCAGCTACCAAATTTTCTCCTTTTGAAATTGTCTATGGTTTCAATCCATTAACTCCACTTGATTTATTGCCATTGCCTTCTAATCAACTTGTTCATGTAGATGGGAAGCGCAAAGCTAATTTTGTCAAGCAATTGCACCAACGAGTTCGAGACAATATTGAGGCCAAGACCAAGAACTATGAGCAACATGCAAACAAAGGTCGTAAGCGAGTTGTGTTCGAACCAGGAGATTGGGTTTGGTTGCATATGCGCAAGGAGAGATTTCCTATGCAAAGGCGATCCAAACTTCTTCCGAGAGGGGATGGACCGTTTCAAGTCCTTGAGCGAATTAACGATAACTCCTATAAATTGGACTTTCCTGGTGAATATAATGTTAGCGCGACTTTTAACGTTTCTGATTTGTCTCCGTTTGATGCAGATTCCGATTTGAGGGCAAATTGTTCTGAAGAGGAGGGGAATGATGTGAGCTTGCCTACGAACCAAATGGAGAACGAACAAGAAGCCATTAAGCTGCCCATTGGTCCAATAACGCGAGCTAGAGCTAAACGATTCAAAGATGCTATTTTAGCAATGGTGGAACGGGTTGAGGAAAATGATAGCAAGGAGTTTAAAAACGAGCTGAACATATTCAACTTCTTTGAAGCTGAATTTCGTTCTAGCTAATTAATTTGCTGCTGGAATTTTAGACCATTTAAATAAGCATTTAAATAAGTTTCATTACAGCTTTTAAATATGTCTTAATTTATTACAAGTGTTTAATATGTTGATTTGGTTGAATTAAAGGTGTCTAGATGTCATTTAATTTGTTTGAATATATTACATGAATTAACTATGTTCAGCCGAATTAATGTGTCTGTTTAGTACATATTTAATTCGGCTTAATGTTAATTAGTATGTTCATATTATGTTCAGCTGAATTGAGTTAAATTAATGAGGTTCATTTGTTTTATTTAGGTTCAGCCGAATGTGGAAGATGCATGGGAAAGGTTGGCCGAATGTGGTGTGCAAGATGCATGCATGTTGGATTCAATGCACCTAATGATACATGCATGAATTACATTAAAAATGGTGTGCTGATTATTGAAGTTCTCTAAGTGACCATTTGGCTAAAGAGATAGTTTTTCAAGCTGCCATTATTTCCTTCACATTGCTGGATACATTTTGGCCATTCGGTTCTTGGTGTTCACATTTTAAGGCTCTTCAAAACCGTCCATTCACACCTAATGTGGCTGTTCAAGTGCCCTCTTTATTATTGATAATTTTTCAGCAAGAGTTGCCTATTGAATGATCAATTAAGCTCATCAGCTGAATGTAGCTGCTACATGCATTCCCAAGATTCATTTGCTTAATATGGAAGCTTCATGTATGGTCACCATTCAGCCGAACCTACATTGGCCATTTTTGTTCAATGTTTGCTTAGAAACTAAGTCTAGAATATGTCCATTCGGCTACTAGGCATTAGGCTATAAATAGTTACTCATTTTCTTGTAAAAGGACTTTTTGACAAATTTCTGAATGAAATATCATTTTAGTGAGGCAATTCACTCTCTTTATTCTCCAAAGCTCAAATTGACTTATCTTCAACAAGTGGCGTCAATCTGACTTTGTTTCGAACTTATCACCATTGGTGTGGCGTTCTTCATACCGTAGGTTCCTATTTTGCTAAATAGAGGGTCTCGGTTTTATCCTAAATCCTTTCTTTCTTTGAAACCTTAAGTCCCGGGTCCTTATTTGCTAATAAGGGTTCGACTTGTTTTCATTAAAATATCCAGCAAACAACACTCCATCAAACTCCCTTGTTTCCCAAAGCCATTTAATTTTAAACACCAAGACTTGAATTTATTTCAAGGCCGACACTACCTAATTTCGATCGGGAAATATTACGACTCGTTATTTCATACGAAACGAGCTCGTATCAGAAATTTAATGTATTGAATGATAATAAGATGTTTTTACAAAGGGTGGCTGGCCAATGCTTATATAGGCCTCCAACAAATCCTAATCTCACAAGTAGCTAATAAAAAATTAAACCTAATTAATAAAATAACAAGGTAAATTCGGCCATGCACTTATATGGGCTGTTTTGGGCCGAATTTTATATGTAATGCTCCTAAAGATTAAAAAATTAAATTAAACAAGTAAGATGTTTACAAATTGGGCCCTTTGACATTTTGGCCTGATTTTCAACTAAGTATGAAGAAATTTCTTGATTGGGCTGGGAATTTGCTTATTCGGCCTCGCCTTTAAGAATTTGGGCTTGTGATCCATCTCCTACCGAAATTGGGTTGTTGATGCTCGTAATGGAGATCCAACGCGCTTTGGCTGCAAGATTCGGTTTCTTGGACCAAGATTTCCAAGATTTGAAATCTTGATTTTCTTGATTCTTGAAATTGCTCCGAACAGCAAAATTGGGCCAAGATTCGATTTCTTAATTTTCTTGAAAACAAGAAAGTGAATCTTGATTTTCTTGATTTGAGCCCATCACCTTCGTAAGCTTGGGTTGGGCCTTTGTGACTCGTATCATTCCCCCTTCCTCAAAAAGATTCGTCCTCGAATCTGAAAAATCAAATAAACCCGACTTTCCTCTATCGAACGGGACTAATGGCAATTGAGTCCATTGAAAATAATATCCATGAGATAGTAAATAGCAATGGAAACATGCTTGTAGTCCAATCATAAGTATAACAGAACAGGTATAACGCATGTGAATGGACAGATTCAGATTACCATGCAAACAATCTAATTTACTCGCCACTGCCTCGTCAAATATTCGAAACGAAGATGGACATGTTTTAAGGCATTCAGTCGTCTCAAATTGTTCCCACAAACCATGAATAAATTGCGAGTAATAAATCAAATGGTAAACATAATCGTCACAAGTAGGTATTTGAAAAGATTCACATGGTTCACAGAGTTGCATAATTATACCATGCATTAATCGATGGTCTATAGATTCACTCACACATGCATTATCAAAAATAAGAATCTTTTTATCAACCATCAAAATAGATAGATCATTAATAAATAAAATAGGACAGTCAAGCACGTTTCGATCTAAGTGTTCATCAACAAGATCTTTATCACTATCCGAGGAGTACAAAAGTGTTTCAAAAGTTTCAAGCATCTTCCCTTGATAAGCAAAAGAATAAGGGTCGATTTTACCTTTTTCATTTAAAACAAACCTTCGCTCATCGGGGGCATAGTGTAGTCGAATCTCCGTTGTTGAGTTAACCTTTGTCAAATGGAACTCAAACTTCATGTACAACCACATAAACTGTTTAAGGCACGAATATAAATTGAAAACAAATTTGGAAGATTTCGTTACCTTATTCTCCAAAACAGATTTGGACAAATTCGAGGATTTTACACAAGGTAAATCAAGAGAATAACAAATCACGCTTCTTTTCGTAATGACTTTATCAACCACAATCGAAGAGTAACAATTAATCGGATCAAAATGAGGGGATCTTTTAAGAACTAAGTCACCAAAAGTTTTATCAATAATTTTCAAATTTGCACTGGACTCGGTTTCTAAAATTTCCTTACCTCGCTTACCTTCGGGATCATGTGGTATGATTTCATCTTTGCCTAAGTTGATCGTATGAAAGCGCCTTTCATTTGAGAGGTATTGAAGTTGAAAGTTATTTTTCGATCTTTCGGGAACCTGAAAAGTAGCAACACAAGAAAAATTCATATCTTGGTTAGTGAAAACATTCCTCACTAGCCTTTCATCGTCTTTTTCTTTTGTTTCTTTTCCTAACTCATTTTCTCTTCTTTCTTCAACTTCTTTTTCAAGTTTCTTTTCTGTTTCACATTCCTTTTCACTCTCAATCTCTTTTTGCTCTTTTTCATTCTCTTTTTCTTTTTCCTCACTTGTTTTAACAACAGAATTTTTCAGTTTGATTTGGTCCTCATGGACTTGTTCCGGAGTGAGCGGCACTAAGGTGATTTTCCTTCCTTGATGCTTGAAAGAATACCTATTTGTACAACCATCGTGAGTGGCCTTTCGATCCAGTTGCCATGGTTCTCCTAGCAACAAATGGCAGGCTTGAATAGGCATTACGTCGCACACAACTTCGTCTTGATACTTACCGATAGAAAAGGCGATGCGCACTTGTTGAGTGACCTTAAATCGGCCTTCGTTGCTAAGCTCTTGTAGTTGATAAGGTTGTGGATGCTTGGTAGTGGTTAAGCAAAGCTTTTCCACCATCGTCGTGCTGGCTACGTTCGTGCAACTTTCACCATCAATAATAACTCTACAAAGCTTCCCTTGTACATGGCAGCGAGTATGAAAGAGATGTTCTCGTTGCTGCTCACTCTTTGGTTTTGCCAAAGAAGGTTGCCCACGATCATGAAAATCATCATCCATTCTAGGGACACGTCGAGGGTCGCGCCTATGGGGCTGGTTATCCCTATCTTCCTTGATTGGATATCGATATTGAGGTTCTTGATTCAATCGCACCTCATTGATGGTAGCAGTCAAAGCTCGAAGAGCAGCAGCCTGTTCATCCAACTGTTGTTGGAATTTTTTAAATATGTCACCATTATTATCACCTGTAGACATTTTTTTAAAACCTGCAAAACACTCAACACTCAAAAATAAAACTTATCAAACCTCACCGTTAATCACTCAAAAAGAAAATTCAAATTTTCAATGAGGTAGAATTCAATCTTGTGAGTTCTTTATCAGAGTTTATATCAACCAATTAGAGAGTGTGAACCAAACTACCAAAGAATCCTAATTTGCACTAGGATGCCAAAAACTGACGAGACACCAATTGATTCGTGTTGCACCGAGGAAGAAGTTATGCACACGTTTAAATCCTACTAACACAAGAAACAAGAAGGTGTTGGATAACGTAAAGGAAGAATAAAGGTAAACAAATGAAAACCTACAGCTAAGAATCAATAAAAATTGCTGAAAACAGAAAACCTGAAAAACTGCGGAGTAACTTGACAACTTCGTTCGAGGTGTTCCCGATCTCCAAAAATCACGAAATTAAATATGGAATGTCCTTATATATTTAATTTTTGATCTGGAAATTTTGGGCACCAAATTCAACCCGCTGTATCTTTTTTTAAATTTTTATTGAATTTCATATTTTTTGATTTTTTGACTTTTTTCACTGATTTTTTTTTGCGGGAATAATTTTTTTATATTCAATAACAGTGCCAAAAACATGTATGTAAAATTTCAGATCAATAGGACAACGTTTACCCACTCAAATGAATTTTTTTTGAACAATTTTTCTAGGTAAAACTGCTGTTTATGCTTTAAAAAATAGAGATCAGTTTAGAAATCAACCAAGAACACCCAAAACGCCCAAAATCTGATACCAAATGGTATGGGGTTGCGCGCGGACCAAGATCGAGTTGCCAAGTCACGGGAAACTCCTACGAAAGCTCTAAACGAATAGATCTGAAATCAAACAAAGAACGAGATTAAATCTGGAAAATTAAAATCTGGAATAAGAACCCTAAAAAAAACAGCAAGATCTAATCAAGGAACGAAACACTTATGAAAGAGGTTTCTTGAAACCAAGAACACGAAATTGATTCCCAAGAATGAACTCCCACAAGCCGAATCTGTCAAAGAACACCAAATCAGCAAGCAAATTAGATCGACCAGAATTTCTTGAAACAAATTAGGGTTTATGCGTCAATGAGAAAGAAAGAAATTGAAGGCATAAAACGGCTATTGAGGCTGAGAAAGCGAGGGCAATCTGCTCAATTGACCACCACGAAAGTTTCCCCTAAGTTTCCACAACCAAATTCACCCAAGAAGAATAAGTGTGCATTCGGCAAGAACCCTAGAATTTGGGGATTTAGGGCTGATTGTCGAATTCCAGCAAAAAGTGAAATTGATCAATTCTTTAAGATAAACGAGGGCTGGAAACACAAATAAAACAGAAAATAGATTAGAATTAAGATTCGGCACAAGTAGAATTAAATAAAAGAAATTGAACAGCAAAAATTAAAGGATAAGTCCTAAAGATCCTTGAAATCCCGAAAGATTTCATAAATCTCTTCAAACGGCTCTAATCTCCCCTCCAAAGAATATCGATGGCAAGAAGAAGGTTGAAGATGGCTCCCACAATCAAAAGATTGTTAAAACAACTTCTAAAGAAAGCTCAAGAGAGAATTCTTGGAGAAAACCCCAAAGAAAATTCTGCACTCTAACAAACTGAAATTTAATGTATTGAATGATAATAAGATGTTTTTACAAAGGGTGGCTGGCCAATGCTTATATAGGCCTCCAACAAATCCTAATCTCACAAGTAACTAATAAAAAATTAAACCTAATTAATAAAATAACAAGGTAAATTCGGCCATGCACTTATATGGGTTGTTTTGGGCCGAATTTTACATGTAATGCTCCTAAAGATTAAAAAATTAAATTAAACAAGTAAGATGTTTACAAATTGGGCCCTTTGACATTTTGGCCTGATTTTCAACTAAGTATGAAGAAATTTCTTGATTGGGCTGGGAATTTGCTTATTGGGCCTCGCCTTTAAGAATTTGGGCTTGTGATCCATCTCCTACCGAAATTGGGTTGTTGACGCTCGTAATGGAGATCCAACGCGCTTTGGCTGCAAGATTCGGTTTCTTGGACCAAGATTTCCAAGATTTGAAATCTTGATTTTCTTGATTCTTGAAATTGCTCCGAACAGCAAAATTGGGCCAAGATTCGATTTCTTGATTTTCTTGAAAACAAGAAAGTGAATCTTGATTTTCTTGATTTGAGCCCATCACCTTCGTAAGCTTGGGTTGGGTCTTTGTGACTCGTATCACTTGGGAAGAATGTATATCCCACATTGAATTTGCATACAATTGATCGGTACATTCGGCTACTAAGCATTCGCCATTTGAGGTAGTTTATGGATTTAATCCCTTAACTTTATTGGATTTGTTACCTTTACCTTCTGATAAATTGGTGCATGTAGATGGAAAGAAAAAGGTAGATTTTGTTAAACAATTACATCAGCGAGTTAGAGATAATATCGAGTGAGGAACGGAGCAATATGCTCATCAATTTAACAAGGTCATAAATGAGTGATATTTGAACCTGGTGATTGGGTTTGGATTCACAGCGTAAAGAAAGATTTCCTGTTCAACGACGATCCAAGCTTTTGCCACGCGGAGATGGACCTTTTCAAGTCTTGCAAAGAATTAATGATAACACATATAAATTGGATCTACCTAGTGAGTATGGGGTTAGTGCGACTTTTAATGTTGCTAATTTATCCCTTTTTGATATAGGTGATGATTTGGGGACAAATCGCCTCGAAGAGGGGGGAATGATGCGATCATAGCTAGGGAAATCACTACCAAATCCATTAAACACCACGGGGACCTATAACTCAATCACGAGCTAAGAAATTTCAAGAAGTGTTAGCAAGCTATGTGGATCGAGGTTGGGGAGAGCAAGAAGCCAAATCCAATAGCCATGCATGGAACAGCTCAATTGGCGTCACTTGTAATTTATTGCAAGTTGAACTTGAATTTTAATAAACTCATCTAATTTTAATCAATGAGTTGCTGGAATTTATTCAACTCATCTTAGCTTATTTTAGTTTAATTAATAGATTTTTTGTCGAACTTTAATAAGTGTTGCTCATAATTAATCTAGTTACTAGGATTATTTATGGATGCATGGTTTAAGTTTAATTAATTATGCTTCTATTAATTTAACTAGTTACTAGAATAATTGTTGCATAGGTTTTAGCCATTTATCTAAGTTAAGTGTTTAATAAGTGCATGTTCAATAAGTGTTTAAATGTGTTTAATAAGTTCAATTTAATGTGTTTAAATGCAGGTAACTCTTCAGCTCATAGCCGTTACAATTCAAGGATGTTACACATTCAATAAAGTGGCTTTTAAAGTCATTTTTGGTTACAAACAAGGAGGCTGTTACAAATGAGGTTTTATACATCATTTAAGGAGCTTTAAGGAGCTTTATATCATCCTTTTATTTCAACAGCAACCTCTTCATCTACCAGTCATTTTTGCTACTTCAAAAATTAACTCAAAGCATTCAAAATGCCTTTAAGGAGCTGGTGTCTATTTGGCTAGCCAAGGGACAATTCAAGAGTCATTTTCAAGCATTTACGGTCATTCATTCAACTGAATTGAAGAGAATTCAAGAGTGGAGTTGCTTGATTCAAGAATGTCAAAAGACTTGAATTTTATTTCAGTCTTTAATTAGCACATTAATATGAATTCTTGTGACTATTCATCTAGCATATTCTAGTACTATAAATAGGAGAAATCAGTCTTTGTAAAGGAACCTTTGATGAATTTGATGATATCTTCTTACTTTGTGAGTGTTCAACTCCCATTGTTCTCCAAAGACTGAGTTGGCTTATCAAGTAACCCTTGTGGCATCAATTCTGTTTTTTTTAGAACTTATCACTTGTATCCAAGTGTGGCGTTCACCATATCGAGGTTCCTATATTTGTAGATAGCGGGTTGAGGTTTACTATTAAACGATACTTACCATTTTTCCATCACCCTTTCAACCTAATTGCTTTCTAAGTTTCGGGTCAGTACGAATCTATTGTGTTGGTTCACTATTAAGCTTTAGCCTACCACCAATCATTGTTTCCCTAACCTTTTGAAACCTTTTCTTTTAGCTTGTTCTTCAACTATTTGGAGGTTTATTTTTACAAACTGTTCATCTTACCCAATTTAAACGATCGGGCAACAACACGACTCGTGACATCCATATCCGAGTTTGTATCAATGGAGATGTCCATCCAAGGAGCTTCGAGAATGGGCAAAGGGGTTGATACGAGCGCGCCCAGTGAACCTCTTCGAACAAGTCTCCCTAGTCGAGCCGTGACATGTTGGCAAGCTGATCCTAGCTCGTTTCTAGCTCCACGAGCTCAGCTCAAATCCAGCTTATTCGAGCTCAATCTAGTTGCCTGAGGTAAACCGAGCTTACTCCTAGCTCATTTTCAACTCAAGAGCTAAACCTTAGCTCAACTTCAGCTTAGGAGTTTAACCTCAGCTCAACTTTAGCTCAAGGGCTAAAGCTTAGCTCATTTTAGCTTAAACCCGATTTTTGACTTTAATGGATTAAACAAAATTCGAATATATTTATTTAAGCATTAAATTTGTTTTATATTAATATTTGTTATTAATATGTCATAGATATCACATATCTTAAATGTGTTCACATTGTGCTGAATTTATGTGTGTTCACATATGTCTTATGAATTGTTTTATTTCTTGTAGGTGCAATGCTCATGGACGGCGTAATGAATGCTTGAAGAAACATCTCTTTTGGACATCCCACATGCATGAATGAACAACATTTAATTAGGTGCATGCATGACCAGATTCAAGGTGTTTACAAGTTCATGTATTTGTCAAATACATGAATGCACAAAATACATGAATGTTTGGGTTCAAATGCACAGTCGATTACATGAATGATGAAGATTCATGCATGAATGTATCTAGAAGATCCAATCCCTTTGGACTGCACACATTCATGCATGGAAGGAAATTAATGCAAGTTCATGTAGGGCTTGGTGCAATGTATGAAGAGGTGCATGTAGAATTAAGGTTCAATGGACGGCATTTAAGGGAGTACATGTATTGGAGACGCTCATAAAAGTAAGGGCTATTTAATGTTCATGTTTTTTGATACGAACCGTCTCGGGAAGAGTCGAGTCGTATGTAGATTGCCCGATCGTCTACGAGAAGTTACGTTAGGTTTAGTTGAGTTAAATGTATGGTCGAAGTAGAAAGAGGGGTACGAATGGAATGGTAGGAACGAAAGGTGATACGGGGTTGCACGCGGACCAAGATCAAGTTGCCAAGTCACGAGAAACTCCTACGAAAGCTCTAAACGAACAGATCTGAAAAACAAAGAACAAGATTAAACTAATCAGATCTGAAATTAAATCCCCAAATTCAATTAAATGAGCAGCAAGGAACAAAGAACGAATGAATAAATGTATTCGGAGTTCAAGAAGATGAAATCGAACTCCAATAGTGAAATCCCACAAGCCGAATCTGCCAAGAACACCAAAACAGTAAGTAGATTGAAACAATCAGATTTTTAATTGGAAGATTAGGGATTTGGACGGCAAAAAAAAGAAAAGAAAGAAATAGATGAAATTGAATGGTTCAAGAAGTGAATTTAAGTTGCGATTCGGTCCAATTGAACACCCAATATGAATTGCCCAAATTTCAGCAGCCGAATTTCACCCAACAAGAAGAAATAGAAAACGGCAAGAACCCTAAATTTTGGGGAATTTTGAGTCGATTATATGCTGCCAATAAAAGAACCGATTAAATGAAGAGTTCTTGGAGTTTGAATCAAGGCTGAAACACAAACAAGAACAGCAAATTATTAGATGATGAATCGGCACAAGTAGGAATAAAGAAACAAATCGAAACAGCAAGAAATAAAGAAAAGTCCTAAGAACCCTTGAATTCCCGAAAGAATTCACAAATTCCTTCAAACGGCTCTAATCTCCCCTCCAAGGAATATCGATGGCAAGAAGAAGGTTGAAGATGGCTCCCACAATCAAAAGATTGTTAAAACAACTTCTAAAGAAAACTCAAGAGAGAATTCTTGGAGAAAACCCCAAAGAAAATTTTGCACTCAACAAATTTGAAATTTGATAGAAAAAATAATAATAAGATGATTACAAAGGGTGGCTGGCCAATGCTTATATAGGCCTCCAACAAATCCTAATCTAAGTAGAAAACTTAAAAAATTTAAACTTAATTAAAAAAACCAAAGGAAAATTCGGCCATGCATCCTATTGGGCTGTTTTGGGCCGAATTTAACATGTGATATTCCTAAAACTTAAAAAATTAACTTAAACAACTAAAATGTTTACAAATTGGGCCCTTTGACATTTTGGCCTGATTTTCAACTAAATATGTATGGATTTCTTGATTGGACTGGGAATTTGGTTATTGGGCCTCGCCTCTAAGAATTTGGGCTTGCGATCCATCTCCTACCGAAATTGGGTCGTTGACGCTCGTAATGGAGATCCAACGCGCTTTGGCTGCAAGATTCGGTTTCTTGGACCAAGATTTCCAAGATTTGAAATCTTGATTTTCTTGATTCTTGAAATCGCTCCGAACAGCAAAATTGGGCCAAGATTCGATTTCTTGATTTTCTTGAAAACAAGAAAGTGAATCTTGATTTTCTTGATTTGAGCCCATCACCTTCTTAAGCTTGGGTTGGGCCTTTGTGACTCGTATCATTCCCCCTTCCTCAAAAAGATTTGTCCTCGAATCTAAAAAATCAAATGAACTCGACTTTCCTCGATCGAACGGGACTAATGGCAATTGAGTCCACTGAAAAGAATAGCCATGAAATAGTAAATAGCAACGCAAACAAGCTTGTAGTCCAATTATAAGCATAATAGAACAGGTATAACGCATGTGAATGGACAGATTCAGATTACCGTGCCTTAATCGACGGTCTATAGATTCACTCACACATGCATTATCAAAAACAAGAATCTTTTTATCAACCATCAAAATAGATTTATCATCAATAAATAAAATAGGACAGTCAAACACGTTTCGATCTAAGTGTTCATCAACACGATCTTTGTCGCTATCCGAGGAGTACAAAAGTGTTTCAAAGGTTTCAAGCATCTTACCTTGATAAGCAAAAGAATAAGGGTCGATTTTACCTTTTTCATTTAAAACAAACCTTCGCTCATCGGGGGCATAGTGTAGTCGAATCTCCGTTGTTGAGTTAACCTTTGTCAAATAGAACTCAAACTTCATGTACAACCACATAAACTGTTTAAGGCACGAATATAAATTGAAAACAAATTTGGAAAATTTCGTTACCTTATTCTCCAAAACAGATTTGGACAAATTCGAGGATTTTACACAAGGTAAATCAAGAGAATAACAAATCACGCTTCTTTTCGTAATGACTTTATCAACCACAATCGAAGAGTAACAATTAATCGGATCAAAATGAGGGGATCTTTTAAGAACTAGTCACCAAAAGTTTTATCAATAATTTTCAAATCTGCACTGGACTCGGTTTCTAAAATTTCCTTACCTCGCTTACCTTCGGATCATGTAGTGTGATTTCATCTTTGCCTAAGTTGATCGTACGAAAGCGTCTTTCATTTGAGAGGTATTGAAGTTGAAAGTTATCTTTCGATCTTTCGGGAACCTGAAAAGTAGCAACACAAGAAAAATTCATATCTTGGTTAGTGGAAACATTCCTCACTACCCTTTCCACGTCTTTTTCTTTTGTTTCTTTTTCTAATTCATTTTCTCTTCTTTCTTCAATTTCTTTTTCACTCTCAATCTCTTTTTGCTCTTTTCATTCTCTTTTTCTTTTTCCTCACTTGTTTTAACAGAATTTTTCAGTTTGATTTGGTCCTCATGGACTTGTTCCGGAGTGAGCGGCACTAAGGTGAGTTTCTTTCCTTGATGCTTGAAAGAATACCTATTGGTACGACCATCGTGAGTGACTTTTCGATCCAGTTGCCATGGTTCTCCTAGCAACAAATGGTAGGCTTGAATAGGCATTACGTCGCACACAACTTCGTCTTGATACTTACCGATAGAAAAGGCGATGCGCACTTGTTGAGTGACCTTAAATCGGCCTTCGTTGCTAAGCTCTTGTAGTTGATAAGGTTGTGGATGCTTGGTAGTGGTTAAGCAAAGCTTTTCCACCATCGTCGTGCTGGCTACGTTCGAGCAACTTTCACCATTAATAATAACTCTACAAAGCTTACCTTGTACATGGCAGCGAGTATGAAAGAGATGTTCTCGTTGCTGCTCGCTCTTTGGTTTTGCCAAAGATGATTGTCCACGATCATGAAAATCATCATCCATTCTAGGGACACGTTGAGGGCTGCACCTATAGGCG